>NC_054702.1:17517338-17769838 GCF_016097555.1 Gigantopelta aegis
ACTTCTTTGCAGTGCTTCTTATATTGTGTATTGGTTTAATATTTAGGAAATGAGATCACAGCTTGAAAACTGCTTGGCTGATGGTACTCCACTCCTTGTAACAGACTGTGATATCACCGAATTGGTGAACGACAGACGATTCCGAGACACCATTCGTTCCAGCTACAGGTTTATTGGTGGCAAGTCTCGCTTCAAAGTCATTGTGAGTATCATGCAACTCTGTTTTTACACAGTCTCCTGTTTTTGACTAGGTTAATTTGTTATTAGTTTTATTTAGGATGTTAATCATTTTCAGTTTCTACGAATTTTGTATTATTTTGTCAATTTATTATCCTCTAAAATGTGTACAGGGATAATGTACTACACAGCTCTTTTGTTTAGTGCTTTCAGAATTAGTTTTTTCATACATTTAAAAGACGAGAAAATAGACCATTGTAGTTGTGCTACAGCTGGTAAGAATGAATAATGATGAAAGTTAGAATATAAGACTCTATCATACGTGGGATAGAAAAAGTACACCCAAGGTGGTCAAACTTTCTATCACCAAGGGTGTACTTTTTCTATCCCACATGACTGTATATGATGGAGTCTTTTTCTCTCATTCATTCAGTAAATAAACTATTATTTTAAAAGAACAGACAAAGATGGCTGAAAAAGTTAATTTTTTATTTTACTATTTTATCGTAAATAAACTACATTGTCATATTTGCTGTGTTTGTTTTATGTGTTAAATAGAGAATAATACATGAGTGGCCATTAGATACCATTTATCTCACAACAAGTTGTTTTAAAATATATCTTAACGAGTGAAAGCAAGTTTGATACATTTTTAAACAACGAGTTGTGAGATAAATGGTATCTAACGAACACAAATGTATTATTCTATTTCTTACATATCCTCAAAAAACAGGTTTTAAGCAAATTTTAACATCTTTTTCGACTAAAAGATATTTACAACCCTTTGCACTTGTAGCTGACTTATGCATCACAGACACATGATTGTCAGGTTAACTATACGTCATAGTGCAATCGATTTCCATTGTGTTGTTTTTCATTGGATATATGGCATTGGTGAGCTTTATTATTATTAAATTATTAAATGTTTTATTTAACCACGTACTCGACACATTTTATTTACGGTTATATGGCGTGTGACCTGGTCATCACCTAGGAGCAGCCTATTGTATGTCGTGAAATTGTTAACACGCGTACATGTGTAAACAACTATGTGTTACCATAAATAACTCATGGTGTTCTCACCGACCAGTGTGTAAGAAATAAAATTTAACACTACAAATTAATAAGATAAGTTATATAATGAAGAATTTAATGACAAAATATTGATTTAAAATTGTTGGCTGATGACCTCACATCACCATCTTTCATTAATATGTCATATTACCAATGATGTCATGTTTAGCACAAGCACATGATATCCCATGTGCGAGAGAAATTTCTTAAATAGCTTTCTTTCATGCTCTGTCCTATATACCTGAGGATGAGAGAAATTATTTTCAAACTGTGTTGCTACAATCTAGGTTGAGGATTATGGGTGACCTGAACTTATGTCTGTACTTGCACACAACTTTTTGTTTTCTGCGTCAGATATATGATAGAGAAAATATAGCATTGCAGTTGAGCTACAGCTGGTTCATATGAATAATTTGGAAATTAGAAATGATTTTGCAAATTGTGTTTGTACAATCTGTAGGTTGAGGACCATGAGGTGGAGTGTGACCCGAACTTCCGTCTGTACCTGCACACAACCATCGAGCCGCACCAGCTACACCAGCATCTGGCCGCCTACACGACCGTCATGTTCTTCCAGCAGAGTCGCAGGGACATGGAGGAAGAACTGCTCAACGCATTCATGTCGCAGGAGAAATCTCGACTGGAAAACGAGAGAACCACTCTCAGACTGGTCAGTCAACTGTTAATGTTGAAGAATAATGTTTTCATAAATACAGTATCTTGGTGCTAGTCACTTTGTACATAGTTCTTACCTTTTGTGACACCCAATAGCCGATGTGTATTTTTGTGCTGGTGTGTCGTTAAACATTTGTTCATTCAATTGTACATGGTTCTCAATAAGCAGTCGAAGAATATTAGTTTATCTTTTTAATGTAATTGAAGAATTGTGAACATTATACGAGTGTAACAACATGTTGCTAATCACTTTGAACATGGTTCTCAATTTAAGCAGATTCAAAGAATATTTGTTCATCTTTTTAATGTATTTGAAAAATCCTGAAAATTTTATAAGAGTGTAACAGCATTTAGGATGTTGTTATTTAGAACAGACATCACAAGAGCTGGTGATTTCAAAGAGCCATACTTTAATCATAAGACTTGACAAACATAGTGAGTGATGTGATACCGTAAAGTCTAAGTTAACTGATAAGTGTTAAAAGAGTGTAAAAATAATTTCATAAAGCTGACCATAAAAACTATTGTTTCCTGACTCACTGTTTTTGTTTCTGTTTTTAATTATGACTTATTTCATTGTAATATTAAAAAAATTAAATGCTTCCTAATTAGGTTAAGAATGTTTTAATGACCATGTCATTACCGTCTTTGAGATATAAATTGCCGTAGGTAGAGAGCATCACCGATGACACTTTTGTGCCGCCGGTAAAGAAGCTCAACAATGGCGAAATGTATACACCTGGTGTACATTATCTGGCAATATTTAACATTTGCACATTTAAAAGATGTCTGCATATAACAAGATAGCCTTTCAGTCAGGTTTATTTTCTACAGATGTCTTTTTAAAAAAAACATTGCCATAGGCAGGCTCAAAATTGCTGTGGTGGACTGTTTTACCCTTTACAGTTCTTTAAAAAATTGCTGTGGGAAACAAATTCTTAAGTTCGAGCTCTGAATCATTACATATATCATGTTATCTGTTTTACCCATCACTTCTGGCACCCTTGATTTGTAGTGCATTTGGGTTTTTTTTTATAAAATGATTTTTGTTCAGGAAAAACTGGAGAACATGGAACAGTTGCATCAGCTGGATCAGCAGATGAGAAACCAGCTGTCGAGTGATGTCCGACTCATGAATGACCTTCAGGCCACAAAGAGGTTGGCTGACCTCATGAAGCAGTATGATGAAACACTGGAGAGGTAAACACCCACACTCATTCAGGTCTTTTTAAAGAATTAATTTTTCATTTATTTGTTTACAGAATTAATTATAATTAATTTACAAATTTTAGACCAGTCGTAGCATGACCCTTCTGAGGGAAAATTATTTTGTCATGATTTATTTGATATCCATTGTAAATTTCTTTTCAAAACACAGACATGTCACAATTGTCATATGCTTGCTATTTATTTGTTGCCAATTAAACATTAAATTCTTTCTTTTACTTGTACATTGTACATTAAAGCTTTTTTAATATTAATTCATATTGTCTTTGTTTAAATGGAAACAAAAAACCTTTTTCTGGAATTCCAGATTTTAGTGCTACTCTAGAACTGTTTCTGTCTTTGAAGACCCTGCAAAGTTTTTTTTTGCTCAAGATAATTTTCAACTCTTTTTAAAAATAACGTACCTATATTGTGTTTCTACTGACAGTGAAAGTCGCGTGGAGGCGAATGAGAGTTCCATTATGAAAGCCCGTGAGATGTACCGATCGCTGGCCCAGCGAGCTGCAGTATGTTTTGACACAGCTCAGTACATGAGAGAACTGAACCCCATCTACCAGAGCTCCTTCAGCAAGTTCCAAGCTCTCTTCCTGTCCGCGGTCAGTCACTCAGAAAGGTTAGTCGTGTTTGTCTCACCTGATAAATAAAAGATAGATGTAAATATTACTTCATTTTAACTTGATTTATGTGCTCATATTCATTTCAAGTTCAAACATTTTGTCCTGGGAATACATTTCAGCTATTTGGTTTATCTGTCCATGACAGTGTGTTAATGGTTAGTATTTAGTGATTAATGAAAGAGAAGTCAGGTTAAAGACCATACATCCTAGTACGAACCCAGTACCTACCAGTCTTAAGTCAGATGATGTAACTAATACATTACTGAGGTCAGCTATGGGTATTTCTTCTTTGACAGCAACTACAGGTGTTCTTTTTCTGTCAGCAATGTTAGCTTATTGTGTTTAGTTATATAAGTTTTTATCATTTAACTTTGTTTCCCATCAACTACTGAACATTCACACACTGGTAGTGGATCAAAGAAAAACACAGTTTTAAAAACTGATCAAACCTCAAGAGTGTTCAGCATTAAATGGAGAAAAATGTTATATGTGGGACTCAGTGTGAATGTTAACATTAATGAAGAAACTGTTTTCAGGTCTGCCGTGAAAGCTGTGATAGAGAAACTCACTTACAGTGCCTACACAACATTTGCAAGGTCTCTACTTGAAAGAGATAGACTTATTTATGCCTTGCTGCTTGCTATAGAGGTGAGTTGTGTTAACTGTCCTTTCTTCTTTTTTGTTGTTAAGAAAAACATTGATGATGAGTGTAACATTGAATAAATGTTTAGCAACACCTTGGCAAATCTGTATATTGACTCTTAGTGACTCCTGAAACTTTTTGTTTGATACCAAATAATGAATACAGAAACAAATTGTCAAAAAAACTTGTTTGATACAAATAATGAATAAGGTGAACTTGTCAAAATTAATTTTGTTGGCTGTATAGTCCTGTGCGAGAAGGGTCTTACCTCCCTTGAGTGAGTTATGCCCCTTGCCTACATTACACTTCTGGAGAGCAAATCTATTCAATGTGGCTAAACCGTGGCTGCTGAGAACGGCAGCTGGTCAGGTGATTTGTGACTAATCACTACAGTGGAATATGTTTTAGTGGATTAAAGACTGATATTATTATGACAAGTTATACAATAAATATATGTCAAAAAAAAACAACTTATTGTGATATTCAGGTTTTGATTTAGCCGCTACACAAGCCGTACAGAACGGTTGTCACACAGGACGTTTCACAGGAATATGTTTGACAGGATTAAAAACTGATATACACTGTATTAGTACAGCCTTTTTAATGATAAATAAATATATAAAAATAATGAAAAGTGTATGTCTGCCACCCACGACGTATTGTGATATCCTGGTATTGATACACACGCTACACAGACCATATTCATAAAATGGTCGTCATATGATACTAGTACAAAAATAATAAAAGGTGTATCACAATCGATAGCATCTATAATATATATAAATACACGCATGGTTGCATACACACACACACACAGGCCTATATGAAAGATATCTGGAGTAGGGTCACAGTCTCTATAGTAGAGGGAACCACAAGCCATACTTTTACCTTTATTAATGCTGAGTTGGACAAAAGAAACCATACACTTTTGTCTTCGAGTGTGGGGTTCCTACGAGCCTATTAATATATATATATATATACACACAGTGTCAGAAAAAACCCCTCTTATTTCTCCGGCAAGATTAGGGCCTGCCTATTCTATTTGGGTAATAAACTCTAGCTATGCCTGTTTAATTTGCAGCAATCTATGTATTTTATGATTTTAAACACATATTCAGCAACTTTTCTGTTATTTTCAGGTTGAGGAATCTCAAAACCGTGTTGGTCCTGGTGAGAGGGAATTTTTGATCTCACCAAACTACAGCTCGGTCGTGATGTCTTCACTGGGTTTTACCCAGTCTCCAGACAGCCGCATCGTGCAGGCCAAGAAACCATTTGACTGGATGACTGATGACCAGTTCCACAATCTGCAGGTGCTGGCCACACATCTGGAGTGGTTCCAGGAGATGTTTGACCGCATGCCAAAAGATGGCCGCGAAACGCAGTGGCGGAACCTCTGTGAGTGCGATCAGCCTGAAAACATGCCACTGCCAGACAAGATGGACGATGTGTACAAACCTTTACAGAGACTGTGTGTCATCAGAGCAGTGAGAAGTGATCGGATCATTCAGGCTTCAACAACATTTATTGTCCAGGTCCTTGGAAAACAGTAAGCCAATGTCAATTAAAGTATACTGTCATAATAGCTTATTAAGAACATTATTTATGTGGTAATTCTATTAATTAGTGAATGTCTTCCCTATTTTAAGGATCCATAGCAGTTATAATAAATTATGTTATATATGTACAATACAAAATGCTGATAGGCTTGAGTTACAAGACTGACTTCCATTCCTGAATTTTTCCACCATTCTATAGAAGTAATGTCCTGCCAACTTGTTACCTTTAAATCTCACACTCAGACCTTATTTTAATTACCATTTATTAGATACCTCGTGGCTCCTGAGTTAATATTCCATAACTTTTAATGTACAAGCCATGATTGTTTTGACATCGTTCGTTATTAATTAACAATGTCAGTGTTTTGTCTTTAATGAGGGTTTCCCATGTACCAGTCTCCATTAGAAGGCATCAGACTGATTTTTTGCAGCTACTACTTCTGCATTGCTGCCTGATTTTTATGCTTATAACATACATCACCTACTGTTCTCAAACAGCGTCCATAAAAATTATGCATACCCATTTCAGTGACAATAACCTATTAAAGGTAATATTGGTACTTGTAGATACATTGGTGATGTAGCCATCGACCTTGCCACCATGGTAAAACAGAGCAGTCCGACGATGCCGATCATGTTGCTGTTTTCTCATGAGTCTCAGATGTCTGCCAAACTGTTTACTGACTTCGCCAACAAAAAGCAGATGAAGATGAGCATGATCAACCTGACAGACAGCAATGCCACCACTGAGAGAGCAGTCAGAAGACACATACTGAAGGGAATGACCGAGGTAATTACCATCTACTTATTAACCAGCATTTGTCTTTTAGTAAGTAGGTAGGTAAGTAGCTTTATGTGCTCATATACCACTAGGGTTTGGAACATGTCCATCCCAAGTCTGACCTCCGATAAAATTGGGGGCCTGACTCGGGACTGTCTTTTAGTGACAATTACTTGAAATACAGTGCAGTTTACTTGTAAGGTTAGAAGTTAATGTGGGTTTAAAGGGAATGTGGAGTATTAATGATTATGTGGATGTGTTTTAGTCACACCTCCTACAGCTGCTACCTTTATTAAGCAGGCATCCATCTAAAGAATTCAATTTACTCTTCAATCAAATAATTTAATGTAGTGCAAATTGACCTGTTTTAAGGTGGTCACTTGCCTTACTTATTATTATCTTAATTATATTATTATGTAACAAATTTTTATCAGATACATAGTGAATACAATAATTTTTACTGTTTGTTAGTAAAATTAATTATAGCTTGTGGCAAATCAATTATCACAATGGCATTAGTGTTATGCCAAATTTATGATTTATATTATTGTATATTGCAGTTCTTCAATTCTTTCCATAAATTTCACTATACTCATGTTCATGTAATATCTATATATGTTTGCGTTTCATTTTATTTTCCAGGGTAGCTGGGTGCTTCTTCACAATGCTCATAATGCTACCAGTCTGCTGAGCTCGATTGAATCCTTGCTGGCCGAGAACCCAGAACAAACAGATCCTCAGTTCCGACTGTGGCTGTCATCTCAAGTTCCTTCCACGTCCAAGTCAGGTGACATTAACATCCCTGTCAGGCTGCTGCAGAATTCAGTTCGAGCCATCATTGACTCGCCTAAGGTGAAAATGCTGAGAGTTTTGTAATAATAGTTATTCTTGTTATCTTATATTTTGTTAGTTTTTTGTCTTGCTTTTCTTAATTGGTCTCTGATATTTCTGGGAGGTAATGGTGTCAACTTTTATATGGACTCTTTGTTAAGTTTTCACATTTAGCTCTGACCCATGCAATTGAGAAATTGGCAACAGAAAATGCTGTATTTTAAATGCTTATACTATGATGCCTGTGTGTTGGCATAAATGTTGGCAGCTGAATGTTGATGTGAATTCCAGTGATTGTAGCTCCATTTTATTGCCACAAAATAATTCAAAATAATTAAAATTAAATAATAATTGCACCTGTAATGTTTTGGTGGGGTTTTTTAATTTAAATTAATTTTGGTATAGGTGTTATTTTCTCTCCAATGTTTGCATGTACCTTTGCATTGATCTTAAGAGCTGCAGACTCATTAGTTTTGGAAGGTAGGTGGTTGGCCCACAGCATTGAAAACATTTGAAAAATATTCTTCTAGGCCGTGTCTAACTTTAACAACCACAATTTCTAAACCTTCTTTTCCCTTGCTGCAGGTGATGAAGGACAGCCTGGTCCGCTCGTTCAGCTGGATGGAGCCGGACATCTTCAAACAGTCCAGTCGGTCTGAATGGCCTGTGATGTTACACAATCTGTGTTACTTGCACGCTGCCATATCACTGAGGTCCAGGTTTGGACTAGGAGGCTGGAACACTCCAACCGATTTCCATCAGATTGGCTACAGTGAGCTCTTGGTAGGTAAAACAAGGACTGGGTTCATTATTAGGATGGAGAGAGGGCTGGAGAGTCATTTTGCTTGGTGCTGCAAGCTGAATGTTAAATAATTGTTAACATCTTTTTTATTTGTTGTTGCTAAGTGTCTTATATAAATGGTGGTGATCTAATGGAAAATATTTATCAGTTCAAATGATCATATATTAGACATGAATGGACAGAGGAGGTGGGCCACTGCCCCAATAATGCTTGACTTTTGTACTTTTTATGGCATATTTTTAAATATTCCAAGATATATATACTTATAAATATTATCTGTTTTATCACTTATGTTCATATGTTCAATCAGATTGTGCTTTATAGACAATGTTATTCAAAGCTAACAGTGGTGATCCCAATGTTATGTACTGTAATGCTGACTTGTCAGATGTTTATTTCAGGAATCGATCAACTACACAGTGGGTGAATTCAAGGAGCCTCTCTTCATGGTTGGTCCAGATGGAGGACATGTTTCCAGGTCAATCTCTTGGACCGGCATAAGATTTATTTTATCAGAGGTAAAAATATATTAATAAAAGTTGTATTGTGTCAGAGGTCAAGAAATATATTGTGTGAGGTTGGAAGATGTATGGTGTCAGAATTCAGTAGATTTTTGTCAGAGATTAGTAGATGTATCAAGAGGTCATCAAATGTATTGTCAGAGGTTACTATAGTTTGTCCCATCATTCTGTAAAACTGTTTTTTGTAGATAATTTCAGTCTGGTTTGAATTACATGTAAGAAGACAATTAAAGGCGTTTTGGGAATAATAAAAAATTATATTTCTATGTGCAACTTACAAATCATTCGGCACAGAAATAAATAATTTGTAGTAAATTCCATAGCATGAAAAAAGTATTTTTGTGTGGGACGGACTATAGATGTATTGAAGATCAGCAAATGTATTGTGAGAGGTTAGTAGATGTACTTTGTTGGAGCTCAGTAGATGTTTTGTCAGATGTTAGTAGATGTCTTGTCAGATGCCAGTAGACTTATTAAGTAGAGGTCCTTACCTCTTAGACCAGAGATAAGTAGATGCATATATATTGTTTCAGAAGTTAGTAGTTATACATGTAGGATATTAAACGAGCTTCCATTTCATATCAAGTGAAATTATTTTCAAGGGACCATATGGGTAATAAATAATGTTACAGAGGAGTAAAGAGAAAACAAAAACTTAAGAACATGATTGATGGTCAGTAAATATAAATGTTGATGACAATTAACTGTTTACTTTATAATTACAGCTGGTTTATGGCAGATACGTAACTGACAGCTTTGATAGGCAGTGTCTTAGTGCCTTAGTCGACTACTGGATATCCCCAACAGCTATCAAGAAAGATTTTGAGGTTGCTAGATGTAAGTTGGTTTCATCTGTCTAGTTTTTCTCCTTTTAATGTTTTTTTTATGTATAATAGAGAAATTTGTGCACTGTCTGCACTGATGAGTGTGCTTTGAACTTAGTACTAAAATATCACAATCAATTGAACAAACAATGTAGGATTTTGTACTTGAAATACTGATTTATTATTAACCTGATTCAATTTCAAAAATACAAACTGAATATGAACTAAATTAACAAAAAAACTACAGTTGATAGTTATTGTAATTGTGATAAATGTTATTAAACAGTACTAAATGCCTGGACTTTTTCCATAGTGCAAAAGCAGTAGTAACTAAGGTTGATTGTAGTCACTTATGGTCAGTGTCAAGGTTAGTATAGTTACGGGTATATGTGCCTACAAAAATATATAAAACAAACTATACGCAGATCCCCTTTTACTTTTTGATGGACCGTTCAAAATTTCGCCCAACTTCCTTCACATAGCACCATACCACCCTCCGCCTGTTACCGGCCCCGGTCGGACTGTTAGTGCTCCCTTGCACCTGCCAGTGCAGGTGGTCCCCCCTCAAACCCAACCCACCCCTTTCCTGTCCTGGACAGAGGAACCAGCCGAGGCCAGCACCTGTACCCATGACAGCCATGCGCTACAACAGCTTGTTCTTAATGTGCACGTTAAACACTGACCTGACAAAAATATTTTGCCCATATAAGGTTCTAGACTCGATAAATGAACAAATGTTTATCTGACTTAATTTTGTATCTGCATACAAGAACTCTGGTTCTATTGTAAATTTAACAATGCAATTTAATAGTAAGCTGAAGTTGTCATGAAACCTGGCTACCATTCACAGAAAAAAGTTATGCTTTTATAGTAGATATTTCTAACAGTTGTTATAATAATGTTTTTAAAATGAGGTTAAAGGCTGCAGTCCACGAAAGAATTGTAGTTAATGTTAATTGTACTGACTTTATAGTAGGTGATTTTTACGGCTGGTACATGTAAGCTTTACAACTGATCCACAAAGCAACCTTATGGTAGTTGGAAGTTCCCTGCTGTTAGTTACCAACTATTTAGAACATATTGCATTTATCAGGGCGACCAACCTAATGGAAATATTTTTCCAGAATTTTCTGGCATTTTCATTTTTAAGCGCGCGAACGCCCTTTTCAAAACAATAGTTTAAAGCACGCGAAAACGCCATTTTCAAAAATGTTAAAAATTATTTAGATAACGCCATATTTGACATATTTAAAAAAATAACAACAACCAAAGAGATACATAACAATAATAAAAAAATATTATTTATTGGAATATGTATTCAATAATAAAGTATAAATCAATCCACATAAGTGGCAGAATTTTTCTACTTCCTTTTTAAGCATAGCCCTACTTTATGGCTTGTCTACTAAAACATGCTAAATATATTCATCAGTGTAAATAAAGTTACTATTCCTAGTACAGCAATTAACAGCATTATCACACACACGCACACAAACACACAGACCAAACAAAAAAAATATCTCCTCCCCACCCCCACCCCCACCCCACACACACACACACACACACTTTATTAGCAAATAGTGTTGTACAGTTTCACTCCCACCTACAGATTAGTAATAAAGTGACAAACTTGGGACCAATGTTATTTTTATGTAGGTACACATGTACATCGCCACATTTGCACTATTTCATCAGCGGGGTCGAACTAATTTGCTGTTAACTGAATCGGGGACGAAACGTCTGGTACCCACATTAAGACTGGCTATCGTTCTGCATTATGCTTACATTACTATTTTCGCAGCAAAATCTAACGATGGTTTGTAAAAATTTACATTGGTTTAACTTACTTGAATAAAACAAGATCATTAGGTATATTAATTAATTAATTAATTAACATTAATGTCATGAATGTGTCACAGATTAATGGTAGCCAAATAGTATTTAGTGAAATGTTGCACATGAAAGCATACGAAAAGAACTTAAGAAGAGAATTGTGGATTCGTTTCTTTTGTTTTTGTACGATCGCAAGTGTTCTGTTATATGTTCAGGTTTTACACACCGTGGTGAAGTTGCATGAACCGATGTCTGCCCCGTAGTAATTATATGATATTTAAAATGAATACATAAACTATATAATAAGTAAGACAAATGTCATACATGGCTTCAGTTTACTCGAATGTCAAAAACATTTTCATTGGTCGGCTGTTGACAAATACAGCCAATAGACAAACGTCTTAGTAATAGCACGAAACAGTCGATAATACTAAGTTCAGGTTGCAATGGAGAATGCAGAATGATAAACTCTGTTTAATAAACTCGGGATTTAAAAATATAGAAAATGACAAATATATTCAGAAATGTTGCTTCCAAAAAAAAAAAAATGATAGTGAATTTGGAAAAAATTCCAGATATTTGGCATTAATTCCAGAATTCCGGATATGGGTTAAAAATTCAGGATTTTTCGGGAAAATCCGGAAAGTTGGTCGCCCTGATTTATTCATTGGTACCACACATCCATGAAGTAACTTAGCCAGTTTCTTTACAAGGCAGTAATTGCCAAACGCAAAAGATATGATTTTCTGTGAATGATAGCCATTATCTTTTGCCTTAGTGACCTGAGCCTCATTCCATGTGTTGTCGTAAATACATGTACCTACCATAGCAACTGCAATTTTTTTTCTACAATCATCAGCTTGTTCCACGATGCATAGTAGCTTATTATTGTCATAAATTACAGTGAAAATTTACAGTTGAAAGCCACTAATGTAGATGTAAAATGGCAGTTAGACAATGATTTTACGATTTTCGTAGAACGTTATAAACTCATTGGTGTTAAAATTTATCTAATATACATAAATACAAATTTATCAAACTCGATGTTCATTGAAAAAAACATTATATGCTGTGTGATCTGCACATGAAAATATGGGAGATGACTCACATAATGATTTTATAGTAGATATTTATGACAATAGTAGTGTTATGATCATTTTTTTAAAATGGGGTCCAGGTCCCATATTTCCAAAGCTTTCTTAGCACTACAAAAGCTTAAAACCATTAGAAGCTATGATGTCACTGGTATGTGCTAGAGTGACATCATAGCCTACAATGGTTTTACTGTTTTGCAGCGCTAAGCTTCGAAAATCCCTAGCCTAATTGTTAAGACAAAGGAAAATGACTACCACTCACAGAAAAAAGTAATTATTTTTAGTAGGCATTTATGACAATAATAGTGTTGTGATAATGTTTTTGAAACAGGGTCCAGGGCCCTGTTCCACGAAGCAATCTTAGCCCTAAGATCACCTTAAATGCATAGCTATTAGCTACCTTATGCACTAAGGTGATTTTAGAGCTAAGATCGCATCGTAGAACGGGGCCCAAGTCATTAGGACAAAGAATAATTGTTCAGTCCATTAAAACTGCTACATTGAATTGTACATGTACATCAGAGACGAGTGTCTTCGTAGTACTTTATTCATATTCTTAAATGTCATTTGTAGCTGTTAGAAGAGAATACAAGCCAAACAAGATCACTTTTATTTTTGTCGAACCTAAAGGTATAAATCAAAGTGCATAGAGCTTTTTTTTGTTTATTACTTTCTTGGATTTTTGGTTTTTTCATTCTTATTTTTGTGTGTTACTTTTTAATATTGTTATAAATTAATATAATTGCATTTTCTTATATTAGGAAATTAAAATTAAAAACTGTTGACATCATAGAATATAGCATCTTAGAAAAAAGTTTAGTTTTTGAATGTTATAATGCATAAAACTAGTTTGCTTAGATTGATAGTGCATAATTTTTAGTATTTACATACTAAACCTTAGAAATATATATTATTTTCCATTTCTTCTAATTGGATTGAAGGATAAATAAAATAATTAGTTACTGCCTATAGCATTTTATCTCTTTTGTGGCTAAAATCCGATATTCGATAAAATTCCTCATGGTTTATTTTTGTTAAAACCTTAATTTTGAAGTCAAATTTCCTACTTAAAATTTTAACATTTTTATCTATCTTTAATTTTTTTTAAATGAATCAACATTTTAAGGCAGTAAACAGTTATTTTCTATAAATCGGGTATCTTTTCACCAATGTTACATTTTTATCTGGGTTTTTCTTCTTTTTGTTGAATTTTCTTGTTATGATTTTCTTTTAAATAAATACTGTAGATCCAGAAATTAATGCGATCATAATATTAAAGCGAAAAATGTGATTTTGTGTTATTTGCATTAATAATATGATGCATTTATTTCTATGTTTTGTCCAACAATAGTCCAACAGGCTATGTGCCACATACTATTAAAACAAACAAAGATTAAAGTTATAATACATTTATAAAATAACTGGAGCACAATTCATCATAGGCAAGACAGACTACATGTAATTGTCTAATAGTCCAGCAAAAACTGACAAGATTCATCGCGCATGAATGGGTTTTAGCATGCTAATCCTGAGGTCGACCCCTTCTTTGGTTTTTACTGTTCATGTTCGCTGCAACTTTGTCAACATATCTTAGGAAGATATAGTTGTAATGGTACATGTATGCTAATATTTAGCCAGATTTATGTAACTACACATGATATGTAAATCATTACTTTGAGTTGATCTCACCAAAAACACTAGTGCCTAATCAGGTTAATTGATATGTAGACTGACAGGTTAGTGAGTTGATCTCATTGAAAACAGCTATAACTTGGATTTAACTGAAAAAAGTACACTGACGTGTTATTAGGAAAGAATATTTCATAGGGAGGCTACTCGCATTAATTTCATGTCACATTTTAGTCTGCCCACCATCACCCGCATTAATTTAGGGACACATTAATTTCAGGATTTACAGTATGTAGTATTTTTCTCTTAACTATTTATTGTATTTAGAAAAAAAATTTGTTCGGGGGAAAGGAAGTTAAATAATATTTATTTGTTTGAATCACTGGAATAGGATTTATCAACAGTGATCAGCAGTGTCTATATTAAGATGTTATAAAACAAAGCTAGAAGACTGTAATATAGCCTTCAATATTAATAAAGGAGAGGGGGAGGGTGTTGAAAGAGACAGAAAAAGATAGTCTGAGACAAGACAGAACGAGAGAGAGAGAGAGAAAGAAGGAGAGAGAGAGAGAGAGAGAGAGAGAGTTTTGACGGAGAAAGATAGTGTAAGACAGAGAGAAAGAGAGGGAGAGGAAGGAAAGAAAAGTTTTATTTAACGACACACTGAGACAAAAGGTTGAAGGACGCAGAGAAAGATAGTGTGAGAAATAGTGAAGGCGATGATATCTTTATTAAATTTTAATAGTTTGAATCATTTATTAGCAATAATACAATTTTGAGTACATTTGTTTTATTGCTTCATTCTGAGTAAATTTTTTCAAGTAAAACGAAATGTATTGCTTCATAATGAAATGATTGATGTTCAAAATGTATGAACCGTAACATTTTTTTATTTGCAGTAAAGTACCGCCCCCCGCCAGTGTTCTTCAGCTCCAATGTACGGCTGAACACAGTGATTCAGGCACTGGAGAATCTCAACTACCACTTCCTCGACACAGCAGAAGGTTGCCATCTACATCCCAGTGTAGAGGTAAAAAAACCCACCTAGCTGTCAATAAAAGTAGCAAATAAAAGTTTGTACATGATGTTACATAATACTGGGTAACTGTAATATTATGTTAATATTAATATTAGCTATATGTTGTGTTATTAAAGATTATCTATTCAATGTCAAAATTATATTCTGGGAGCAAAGCCAGTAATTTCATATTTGATCAGCCTAGCTCCCTAGTAAATTAGATGTAAAGCATAAAAATATATTACATAGGTGGGACTGCTATTCCACATGAGGAACAAATGACTGACTACAACCAGTCCATCACTTCATCTATGTGTCATATAAAAATGTCTCTTTCATTTTTAATGTATTAACCTTTTCATATCTTTGCTGAAATGACATCATGGACTAAGACTTATCATGAAGTCATACAAATTATTCATCCATGTGTCATTAAAAATGTCTCTTTAATTTTTACTATGTAATGTATTAAGCTTTTCATGTCTGTGCTGGAATGACGTCATGGACTGAGACTTTTCATGAAGTCCAGTGCTGTAATGTCCACAACATAATTAAATTGATGGCGTTCAGCAAGTAGTCACACTACATCTATTTGTTAAGCAACATAAACAATATACAAAAACTATACTTTTTATAAATAGATGATTGTTACTTACTAATAATCAAGGTGGTTACAAAGGATGTTGGAATGTTGTCTTAATATTTGATGTTTATAAATTAATCACAGTAATGATCCTGTTTGCTGCTAGTTATCTTATTTAATTTTTGTTTTGTTTCTTTAGTCACCAACAAATGATGAAACAAACTTGGTGGGTTTGTTTATTAGTTGAAATTTATTTCATTTTTATTAAGCAATCTTAGTTTAGTATGATAGTACATGTACAGAAAATGTTATGGTGGACTAATTAATAAGAATAATTATTTAAATGCTTCAGTATTATCAGTGTAATGTATTACAAATAAACCTTTGGTAAGCATGAGGTATAATTTGTTATTCATAATGTATAATATTGATGATACAAAAATATATACGGTAATTTTTGGAATTCAATGTCTTTCGTTAAGGCATTGCCTCATCTTTATAGAATTTTTTAATGGGTGTAAAAGCTGAACACAACTACAGCTTTATTAAACTTTTCATGTTAAAAAATAGATATTTCTGACTGCAATTATCCTATTACATTTTTTAAATCTGTAGTTTGATTTTTAAAATACTTTGCAAAAACATTACATGTTTCTTTTAAAAAAACAACAACATATGTCCACCCTACAAGATTAGCAAAATGTGGGGATGGGGGTTATTCCACTTTCTTAGTTTGTTCAGTTAGTTTTATTTAATTATTTTGTCTTTATTCTAAATGCTTTAAGATGCAATAAAAACCGTCTGTAATATGAATTGTTTTTTACATTTTGCTTTTTAGCTTCAATTTTAATTTAATTTAATTTAATCTAATTTTAAAGTAAACTGATTTTTATATTATAATAATTCATGTCAAACGCTGAAAGAAACAGATATTGTTCAATAGGCAACATAGTCATAAATAAAAACATTCTTTGCTAGCTTGATTTACATATATATCATGATGAAGGAGTTGAATGTCCTTATCATAATCAGCGTAATGCTGAGTAATACAAACTTGTTACCAGTATTTCCAAAGACGAGGGGCAAAAAAACTGAGGGGATGTATATTTTTCCTAAGGGGAATGTGAACTTCTTATTTACTTCGTTGGGATATTTATTTCATTGCTTCAAATTGTAGTAAACATACATTTTCTCTACATTATTTTTGCTTAATTAAGTAAAATAATAATAGTTGGGATGTTTATTTCATTGCTTCAAACAGTAGTAAACATACATTATGTATAACTTGAGTGATAGGTATATTTTCTCTATATTATTTTTGATTAATTAAGTATTTTGCTATAGTAATAATAGACATTTGTTTTAACCTGAATACTAGCATATGGGCACTAGTGGGGGAAAAGTATTACCTTTGATTTTATATATCATGCACATCTATTACCACACACAACTATTAGATATTTTTTATTATGCAATTTTTAAACATTAGCTTCATAGTGCTTATAACTGTCATGTGCTAAATAGTATGGGTAGATTTTATTACAATTGTCCCATTGTTTTAAATCACTGTCATTCTAGATTAATATGCATAGATCTGGTTATCATCAAATATGCCAGAATTATTACAATATTAACATAGAATGTGACTCCATAGATATCCTGTGTTATTTTATATTATATGATACATCTTTTAATTAAATACTCTGAATCATGTACTAGAATAGTTATGATTCCTTTTAACATGGGTAAATGTTTTAAATAAAATATAAATACTATGTCACTTAAAATTGTTTTAAGAGGTCATATAATGATATCTCATTAACTCATAATATTGGCTAGAACTCTACATTTATAACACATTCAACAGTTTCGTTGTAAATCTCAATTTCATACTTTGAATTAATCTTTTCCTGGATGGAGATTTGTGGCGCTGGTGGAGTTTGTGTTCTGGACAAATGTTTTTTTGTGTTTTTTTTTTTTTTTGGGGGGGGGATATGAGCATATTTAAGTGTTGCTAGACAATAGGCTGAGAGAGGACTAAGTCTACTGTTCTGTGGTAAGGTAGGTAAGTAGGTAACTAATTTAATGTGCTCATATACCACTTGGGTTTTGAACACGCCCATCCCAAGTCCGACCTCTGATATGATCAGGTGCCTGTTCTGTGGTAAAGTGCATATAAAATGTCCCTTACTGTTGACCTGTAATAAAGATTAGCCATGTTGTAGCATTACATAGGGTTTTTCTGTAATAATGTTGAAAAATGTCCAATAATCCTTGCAAAGTTGCAGTGTCATTTAAATGTACATTTTTATTTTGTTGTTGATGACTCTGTGTGATATGTATTTTAAACACTTTTTCTTGCAGACTCTGCTAGGAGATGACCAGTATGTGTTTACAAGACTAAACAAAGTTTTCGATGTGATGCCATCTTCACCCAGCCTCAGCCACAAACTCTTCCCCAGACCACCAAGTCCATTTATTGGTTAGTATTAATTTTCACATTCTCCCATGTTCGCATTTGATTTGTGCTGCAGAATGGCATGTGTTTTTATCCAGTGATTCTCCTTCCTCTTCAGGTTCAGGCTTGTCATAATTCTAGTCAGAAAATATATCAGAGATCATGTCCATTTTTTAAGAATTGTGGATTTTAGTGTTCTCAAAAAGTGTTCCGGTCTTTGATGAAAAGTGCACATGAACCTCCTACTTTTGAAGACCATTCAAAGTTTTGTGGACCATCTGTTTAATTATGTGTTTTTGCTTCATCTTACAGGTCCTGCCCTGGCCGGCGTCAGCACACAAAGTAACAACCCCGCTGTTGTCGGGATGGGCACATTCTCTACAGCCAGCTATGCCACCTTTAAGATGAGGAAAGATGTAGAATTGTGGGAAATCTGCCATTCCATGCTGTCTAAAGTACCAAAGGCTTACAACAAAGTGAGTGGATACATATTTTGATTTGGCATTATTTTTATCACCAAAAGAGAGACAAAAATGTCAAAGTTTGTAATGAATATAGTGGGATTTAATATTATATATGATACTAATGGTATATTGTGAATATTTTCTAGAATATAGACGAGAAAAAATTTAATGTCAGTAATTTGTTCTGTTATTTTTGTTTTGCTTGTTGGAATTACCAGTGTTTAAATATCCAATATTCACCGATTAAACCATTTGTTGGAGGTATTATTAACATATATATATATTATTTCTTTCTTTCTTTATATAACGTTTATCCATATGAACACATCACTAACAAAAATGAGTAAATATTGGAAATAATGTCAAATAAATATTGAAGTTATTGCAATGCATTTAATGTTTCTGTTACAGGATTTTATAACAGAAAGAGTGAAGCAGAAAGGAGGCTTCACGATGTTCAACAACTTTATCATGCGTGAGTTGGAGTTGATGTACAAACTTGTCACAGAAATAAAAACCACACTCCAGGTAATTAGTGGTGCTTATGTCTTATTACCTAAATTTCTTATATCAAGATGTTTTTTATAATGACACCAACCGCTTAAGGAAAAAAGGATCATAACATTTTCATTCTATTAGCATTTGCCAATATTTGTTTTTCTTCATAGTCACTTACTGGCAATGTAATTTCCGAAATAGATCCAAGTCTTGTTTATGCATTCATTATACCTCGATCAGAACTAATTTGTGTCCCACAATAAACAGTATACAGTAATTAACAAGGTGACCCAGTTTTTGACCACTTTTTAACTGATATATAATTTTGAAGTTTATTTTATAGTTAAAAGAAAATTAATCTGTGTTCTGCTTGTTTAACCAGGCAATCAAGGTTGCGACTGAAGCCGACGTTCTCGGAGACCAGCTGTCGTCGGACCTCCTGTCAGCAGCAGATGACCTGTATCACCTGCGTATACCTCAGACTTGGTGTCAGCTAGCAGGGTATTCAGCACCCCCTCTCACCTGGGGTCTTGGCCAGTGGTTGATCGAGCTGCACAATAGATGCCACCATTTTGAGAAGATTCTGTCATTGGTGATTATATTGTGTTTTATTATATACATAGCAATGAAATATATAGATATACAGAAACCGTGAAAGTGATATTTTGTGAAAAGTCATATTTTCTCTGTATTTTAGTTGCAGTGAAAATATGGAAATCATATTTATATTTTTGTGAACATTAATGAATCAGTTATCTCCCTTGTAAATTATTACGAGTTTAAGTTTGATGATTACCAATGCATCTAGTTGTATTTGAAAAAAAAAAAAGAAGTAATTTAAACACTTGTACCCTATAAAAAATGGACATGAAGTGCAATTATGATAAAATATCTAAAACTGATTGAATATAAAGCTAAATAACGATGACACAATGTCCAATCAATGAGTGTAAGTTTTTAAACTTGCCGTTCGATTCGTTTTGAGTTTGTGGGGGTTTTTGGAGAATAATTTTGTCAGGTATGTTTGCACAGCAGTATTAAGTAATTGTTAATTTAATAATTAAATAAAGGTACCTTTTATTCATAAATCTTTTTAAAATTCCATTGTCAAGTAAATTTTCAACAAAACATCAACCAGAAGAAGTATATTGTGTTTTCGATAGGATCAGTGAAAGACATTAACAAAAAAAGCTAAAAAATATTGTTAAAAACTAGAAAAGATGTATATAATAAATAGACCATTTCATGGTGTATTTTTTAATACAATTTTTATGTCAACTTGTGATGTGTGAAAACCATATTTTCACGCATTGCTTCGCAGTACTTGAAAATATGGTTTTTACACATCATATATTGACATAAAAATCATATTAGAAAAACCCCATGAAATAGCCTCTATATATTTGTAAAATACTTTTAAAATATTCACAAGAGCCAGTTAGCAAAATTGATTCAAATATTTAAATTTCATAATTTAGAGAAATTGGTAAAATGCCCTATTTATGTTGGATATATAATTATATTTTAAAATACATTATTTAAATATAAGGGAAAAAATGTGTATGCCTATAGAGAAATAAAGGACATTTTCCCAATATATTTATATACATAAATTCAATACTAAAGTTAAAAGAAAGTGCAGGCCCTGATTTCAAAGGTATCCTAGTGCTACGATATCGTAAAACCATAGGGTTGAGAAAAATCTTTGTGTAAGCTGATTTAAAAAGAAGAAAAGAATGTTGTTAAATATTTAATTAAATATGTAATTATAGGGTCGAGAGAAAATGCCTGCTTACTGGCTAGGAGCATTCTTTAATCCAAGAGGTCTACTGGCTCTTCTAAAACTGGAGACTATGCGAAGCTGCTCAAGTGATCGATCGTGGACGTTTGAGCCATTTGTTTTTCAAACAGAAGTCACATCGAGAGACAAAGATCATGTAAGTTACTTTTGTTAGCAATGTCTACTGATTTTGTTTTTGTAGTGTGTGTGGCTTTTTCATCAACTGCTTTCTCTGTGCGTTTTATTTTTGTAGGATTGTTTTCCTTTCTTGACATGAGGCAGCATTTATTGCTGCTCATAGGTTGTTTACACTATCAATCAAAATTAACACTACACCCTCTTCTCTGGGTTGTTTTTGGGGGGACATTTCATGGTGTATTTTCTTTAAAATATGTTTCAAGATAAAACATTCACTGTTACTTAGCAAAATGTGATCATTGTCATAATTGTTTCAACCCACAGTTGTTGTAGGAATCTGTCAGCAAAAAGGTAACAAGAATAAAAATAATTGATGCAAAATATAGATGATTATGTTCAGAATAATTGTCCACATCAAAGACAATGAAATATTTGATTTGGCACATTGCCTAAATTAAAACAAAAATATTTTTACTGGCACTCTTAACATGTATTTTTCCATACATTAACCAAATTATTGCAGTGTATCTTGTGTCTCTTATCTGATTCTGTACTCTCTTCTACACTCTGAACTAAATCAATTGGATTTGCCCACAGCAAGCAAGCTTGAACTGGTTAAACATGAGGTCTCTTCTAGTATTTATCACATGGGGCCAAAATGTTTTTTTATACATAGGGGCATATTATTTTATTATATTTTGACTGTAATGGGTATCTAAAGACGTTAACCCAAGCAAGTTAAATTTATTATATTTTGACTGTAATGGGTATCTAAAGACGTTAACCCAAGCAAGTTAAATTTATTTTATTTTGACTGTAATGGGTATCTAAAGACGTTAACCCAAGCAAGTTAAATTTATTTTATTTTGACTGTAATGGGTATCTAAAGACGTTAACCCAAGCAAGTTAAATTTATTATATTTGTGAATGTATGATGCCATTGACTTTACAAATCTACAAATAAAATTGTTGAAAGAAGTCAGATTTGTTTATATTGTATGACTTAAATTAAGCTAAGGTACACAGCATGCTATTTCTGTTCCAGTTGCACCATGAGGTATGTAGAACAACCTCACAGTAAAGTCCTGACTCTAGAACCTGTTTTATGATTTTAGACAAATACAGTTAAACAATGTTTTGTCAAAATCATCCAGACAATTGTCACTGTATTTTTGACTGAAGAAAGTTTGACAAAAATATGTTTAACTGTCTTTTTCATTTTAAATTATTAGATTTTATGTAGGATGTACACATAATGTATATAGTACTTGCATTTAACCAAATATGCTTTAGTACAATTTTAAAAACAGTTAAACTAACAGAACTGGAGACAGAATAATAACTAGGTTAGTATAACTGTAGTATTTCACTTAGAATTACTGAAAAATAAAAAAGTCTTGATACATTTGTGTCTATCTAAAGCGAATACATGAGAGGCCTCTATACTGAAGCTCTATACATGGCACATTAATAATATTTGTAGCTGGTAGCTACTGTTTCATATCCAAGTATAAGATCCAGCCATGAGTGAACTGCCAGGCTTGATGAAAACGTCCAAGCCATAATTATACATTAAAAATCTCACCATGACTATTATATCAAAGGACATGGTATGTGCTGTTCTGTCCTTGAAAGTGCATAAAAAGGTGTATTGCTGTTTTTAATAGCTGTAGCCCATCTGATGGCAGCTTATATTCTAATACTAACCCATTAGCCTCTATCTTGAAATGAGTAGCATGCCCAGGGGCATGCTGTGTAAGCTTTAATTGGATATAAACATGTTGAGACAGGTATCAGAATTATTTTTTTTTCTGGTTTTAAACAAAATGAACAGAAACACCAATAATATTGTTGAACAGTAAATATTTTCATTTTATAATATCAAAGTAGTTGGCATCACTGTACACAAATTCTTTTTAGCAAAATATTACAATGTTTAGCAATGTTTATATAAAACATTTTTTAGAAAATTGTAGAAATAAAAATAATTTACTATTGCTTGGATAGTTCATATACAATTATTAGCTATTAGCAGCAGACAAATATATTTTTTGTTTGGCATAGTCTTTTTTTTTAATGAAAATATTATTTTTAAAATGTCAGAATTAAAATAGTTTTATGTTTGAAACTGTTAAAATTATGCATTCCCTATTCCTGGTTTAAGTTAGGTAATGTTGGTAGATATTAGTCATGTCTGTGTCATTTTAGATGAAGTAAATGTGTACATAACACTTGATTATAGTTGATCCACTCAGATCCAATTTTAAATCTTTGGTTATTAAATCCATGTGTTACTCATCCTGAGAGGGTCTTCTCAGTCCACTTGTTTTTTTAATCAGCTAGGGGAAATAACTCAAGGGTGGTGGGAGACAAATATAGGTAGAATTGTGTCCTCATTATGTTAATACGTGGTCTTTGGATAAAAATATATAATATTTTTGGTTATTAGGATTGTGTCTTATTGTTAAATTTAGTTATCTTCAATATCGTAATTTAATTCATACAAATAAATGAAAACCGTAATAAAGGTAATCCATTATTGGTATGCTGGAGGACAGGGAGCTGAGAAAGTTTCTAAAACACTGGTCTACATCACTGCTGTTGATTTTTAAACTTTTTTTACTTCTATTTTTTAGTTGCGTGACCCTCCACAAGAAGGGATGTTTGTGTTTGGTATTTACATGTGGGGCTGTGCGTGGGAGAAGACGACCGGGGAGCTACTGGATGGTCCTCCACGCACCTCCTGTGCCTCGCTTCCCGTCGTACACGTCACCTGTCATCCACTCAGTGACAAGCCCTCACTTCAGGAGCCCAACAGAGCAGCTGAAACGTTCTCCTGTCCAGTGTACCACTCCCGCATAGCACCCCGTGATTCGGTGTTCGAGATGGATGTCCGGCGAGAGGGAATTCCCTCCACGAGATGGGCACTAAGAGGTCTGTCGGCAACCATCAGACCGTACTAAGTCATCAGCCAGTTTATTGTTAAACGTTATTCTCGGATCAATCCAGTCTTTTATAACATCAGGAGCATACTGAGCCAGGTTTCCTGTTGCTCAAACCATTCTGATTTGGTCAGAAGAAGTGAAAAGTAGTTTACTTCTTTCACGAGACAGCTGTAATGTAGATTCATTTCTGAACTACTTTCTGTCAACTTGGTATTGTTGATAACATGATTTAATTAATATTGAATCAAGTGGTCAGAAACATTTTTACAATGCTAAATAAATTAGGTGTACCATATTTATTTTATGTATCTGGAAAGACTTGCTGATGTTACTGCTGCTGAAAAAAATGTGATATGATAAATTAAGTAGTTAATTTTGTGTGTGTGCATTTTATCTGTATATTCCATCCATATATGTATAACCAAAGTACATTTTATTATGGTATTATTGCATTCATATTTAACCAAAGTATATGTTTATACCCAAACATAAATATTTACATTATTATGCATTATAAAAGGTTTTTTTAGATAACGACAAAATAGATTATAAGAAAACTTGTTACATTCCAAAAATATGTTATTATTGGAGTAGCATTTGAAAAATATACTGTAATAAAATTACATGTATAAATATTCCAAAAATTATGGTGATATTTGAAAAACAATGAAAAAATACTTATTTCTGTTGTGTGAATCCTTTATACATATTTAATACATATTCCGTCCATGATATAGTATTATTATATAAGCGTTTTGTTTGACTTTGTGTTAATGTGGACACTGATATGACGGCCAAAACCAATTTTATGTACCGAGTATGTATTTTGGGTTTGGGTTCATTTTGATTATTTGCCAAAATGTTTAATTTATATTAAACCAGTTTGTATTGCTCATATTTCGTCTGAACATTTCCAATTATATTTACCATTTCAATGGTTCTAAGAACTTTTGTATGGTTCAACTGCTTTAAACAGTTAATATATATTTAAAATTGTGCACCATTTTGTGCATTTGAACTAATATAAAATAGAGCATTATAGTAACTAAGTAAGTTTTAAAAGTACTTAAAACTTTTCAGACATTGACAGATTATTTTGATACCATGGTGACCAGTATAATGATTATTATAATTTATTATTTATATTGTGTGGATTTTGCTGCTGAAATCATCTTCCATTGTTTAACATTTACATTTGTTTATAAAAAAAACCAAGTACATACTGCAATTATTGTTTGACGGTTTGTTTTATGTCAGTATTATGAATGGGTGGGCGTTCTGGGGTTTTTGTGCTATTTAAAATGTTTATCGACATAAATTTACTTAATTTGTGATAATATTCTTGTAAAGCATTCCAAAATAAAGAATTTTATTTGACAGTTTGTGTTCTTTTATGTTTTTATTTGGTTATAAAGTTAACAAAATACCACCTAAATTGGTTTCTATTCATAATAGAAATAGAGACATGAATTTTTTTTAAATAAGTGTCATCAAATTCCATTAAATTAAGCTGGTAACTCATGCCAGGAAACCAATACCAGTTTGGTAGTCATGATACCAGATAACGGTCACATCAGGTAACCAATATCAGTTTGGTAGTCATGATACAAGATAACGGTCACATCAGGTAACCAATACCAGTTTGGTAGTCATGATACCAGATAACGATCACAATGTGCTCTAGTGGCGTCGTTAAATAAAACAAACTTTACTTTAGATAACGATCACATCAGGTAACCAATACCAGTTTGGTAGTCCCAATACCAGGTAACAAACACAAGTTTGTTAATCGTGAAACTTGGTAACTGTGATACCAGGAAACAAGACTTGATATGTTGTCTCGATGTTTAAAAAAGACAAAAAAACAAACTGTTTTTGGGATACTTCTGATTAGCACTAAATAAATTTTTATAGGCATATTTTAACAAGACAGCACAGCATATGCCACTATCTATTGATACCAGTCATAACCAACTTTTGGAATTGGAATTAACTGGTTCAAGTAAGGACAAACAATTTGTATAACTGGTTCAAGTAAGGACAAACAATTTTAATAACAATGTTGTCTTTTTATTATCATAGTTTTATTATTTACAAAATACTATAATATATATTATGTACTATTTGAATACATTAGTTTGGAATGAATAAAATCTTATGTACAGATTATATTATGTCCACTGTATTTTGGCCAAGTAAATCTTGTAGAATATTAGTTTGTGAAAACACAAACAACAAAAGATGAAAAATAAAGTATAAAAAATATATATTACAAAAAACAGAGATAGAGACATTCCGACACATAATTAGTGGAATGAAAACAAAACAGAGAATGCCAAGTAAACAATAAAATGTGGATTTTTAATTTGTTTTTACCCCAACTGTTACAGACATGTCATAAGATGCACATGTTTGAACAAATACCTCTTACCATCACAAACTTGTCACTCAGTGGCATAACGAGGGTTGCTGGCAGCAGAAGCAAAAAAATAAATAAAAATGATTTGGTGTTCCTAACACCAAAACAAAATGCCAACTCAACCAACCTTTCACATGCACTTGACAATCCTTCTATACTGTCATATTTATCTACTGTTTGACAGTTAACTGCTGTTCAAATAAGTCAACTGCTCAAGTTGGTTACAGAACCCAGCACCCACTCCTTAAAACGTTTAGTAACTGACCTATCACCTCCTACGTGTATTAACCAACAAACAAACCTGGAAGGGATGCAGCAAAGTTGTTCTTTCTGCCATTATTTTTGCAATCAAATGATTTACTCATACAATTCAATACCTTAACCAACAAAAATAAACTGTGTACGAGTGAAAGATAATTGCCATTAAAGGTGTTTTCTCAAGTTGTAACTATTAGTACCTACATGTATAGTAACTATTAGTACCTACATGTATAGAATATTATTCTATCACATACCGAAATCCTTTCAGCTGTTAAACTAGTAATTTCCAAAACAATGGCACATACATTTATAGCAATAACGGCTGTAGTTAAACATAAAAGACTGTGGCAATTAATAAAAGTACATTTTTCTATTAATACATTTTTGTGCAAATATTTCAAATACATATTTTGAGATAATTTAAAAAAACCTTTTCATCTTTTCAGATGCGATTTTTTTAACAATTATGTAATGTAATATAGTTAATAAATAATGAGTAAAGTTATGATCTCAAGTCTTATTATCAGTTTTCATAACAATTTGTTTTTAAATTAACAATAAATTAGCAAAATTTACATTGGGATGAATGTATGATTTCAGCCACCTGCTGCATCATAAATGTGCAGGTTGAAGAACGTAACATGTTTTATTTATTCTCAATTTACTAATATCTGTGAACAAGGCAAGCTTTCTGACAGACTAGGTTCATGTTCTGAATAACTGACTGTTTTGTTGAAATATGATTGTCATGGCTGGCTTCACCATCAATAAAGACCAAACAATTTTTTTTATAAAATACATAACAAAAAGTAACATAATATTAAATAATGTAACAAAGGTGATACATGTATATGCAAGTAAGCAATTAATGAGACTTATATGTGTTTTAAGAATCATCAACCAAAATCTTTGAAGATGTTTTTGTCCAGTGCAACCATGATCCATACTTTAATGCAATAAGGATCACAAAAAATTAAGGAATACAGGACTTGCCTGACAAGCTGCAGGTTCAGTTTAATGACCTTTCAAAACAGTTTTGTTTTTATTTTGTTTTCGTTTTTTGTTTCCACCATCCTAAGTTTAAAATGTATGTTCAGCTTTAGGAAACAAATATTTTTATGTCTAGTTTATTCTTTTAAATTCTTTGTAAAGTTGTGTTTATTACAATTTAAAAAATATATATATATATTAATAAATAGTCTGTATATTGAACAGAAGTATGCTTAACAGACACCTTAAAATTATATTTTTGTTTTGTTTGTTTTAATGTACCATGATGTGACATTGAAATATAAATATGGATTAACCCTTTAATCTTTCGGTGGGCTATAATGAGATGGGGTTATTTTATTACCATACAAGTCCTCTCACAGGATTTACTAATAAACAGAATTTTTTGGTAAACCTATTCTTCTGAAATAACAGCGTTTGAGTCTTAAATTAAATCCCTTACACTTACTATATATATATTACATGACAGCATGCTTGGAAGTCTTACCACAACTCTTGAAGAAAATGAAAAATAGCATGAAACCAATTTATACAAGTACCTTCAGCTTTTAACCAAAATATTTTGATCAACCCATAGAACTTAATCATTTCTACTGTAACCAACTAATTCCAGTCATATTCAATAAACCCCTATATTAAAAACAAGGATTAAATAAGGACTTTTTTCTCTACCGTAGGAATGATTGAATGAATGTTTAACAACACCCCAGCACAAAAACACACATCGGCTATAGGGTGTCAAACCCTACCATAGGAAAACAGGGACTACAAACACAAACATGACAGTCAGTCAATCACTTTGATACAAAAGATAATTCAAAAAGTAAATAATACAACAACTAAAATGAAGTACTTTAAAGTGGTGAACAGTAATAACTAAAAAATTAAAAAAATTTGCGAAGAGGGATGGAGTAGTGTGTACATGTACACCATCTACAAGATGTGACACACCGTATTTCCTCTAAGAAACACCCAAGTGCGTATTCATTTCAAAAATGGTCGCAGACCCGACACTTATTGGAGACCCGGCCTTTATTTTTTCAAACAAATTTTAGAAATTACAGCTAAAAACTACAAACTCACAATTTTATTTATTTTTTAAACTTTTAATTTCGAACTGTAACAAAACTTTAAACTTAACAAAACAATGAACAAATTAATATTATTTGTCCACGTAAAGTGTCTAAATTATGCCAGGGAGTAATTAGTTTTCGGCTGTCTTACCCAGCATTTACGCTTATTAGAGGCCCAGCATTTTTTTTTTTTGCAAAGTGTTACAGACCCGGCACTTATTGGCAGGCCCACACTTAGTTGAGACCCAGCACTTATTAGAGGAAATACGGTATGTACAGTAGTGGAACACAGATGGGAGATACCAAGCAGAATTAAGATCATATACAAACATTAAAGGGATTATCCCGAGTTTGCTGCTATTGTAACATGGGTCTTTCTCAATCAGTAGAGCCTTTTTAAAGAACTAGTATTACACAATTAGTTTCTTGTCTTGTGTTTCGGTGTCTGTATATTCAATGTATTTCTGGTTGTCCAAATGTTTGTTGTAGTCGAAAACAGTATTTTTTTTCTCCCAATAACTTTGTACAAACAAAACAATATATTTTAAGAAATAAAACGAAGTTTAAGCTACTACATTAGGACGATCAGAAACACAAGTGGATATAGAGACACTGATGTTCCAAACCGAGAAATGTCTTTAAAGTGTAATTTTAGTCATTAAAAAGGCTCTTAGTCTGAAAGATCATATAATGGCAGCAAACTGAGGACTGTCTTGTTAAAAGACATCAGAAATAATGTTTACCGACATTAAACAAAAAGTATAGTTTAATGAAAATGCATTACCTCTTACTTCAAAGTTTTAAATATGTATTCAGCATACAAAGTGGGATTTACTTGGGGACTATATTCCTTGAAAGTATTATTCTATAAACTTGCTTTACTTTCTACTAAAAAGCCCATAATCACATTTTTAAAATTAAACAAAAATAAATTGTGAGTTAATTTCCAATTGTAAGCTTATTGCCTCAGTACTCACTACAAAACTACAATAATACTTTACTAAAAAATACACATATTAATAAATAAAGAAATAAACATACCAAGTATTAGTAAAAAAAGAAATTTACATAACTAGTATTAATAAATAAAATAAAGAAATGTATGTACCCAGTATTAATAAACAAACAAGTTGTAAAATTCTACTGATTATATTTTTTCAATGATTACCCACAAGTTACATAATACATGTTCACCCAATAAAATTTTCCCTAACAGGATAAACTGTTTAAACTAAAAAAATATTTATATGTTATGCATGTTAAATTACATATTGGAATTATGCCTTCAATATTTGTTTTAAATAGTTATATATAGACTGATGTCTTGATGAAGCAAGGTAATTAATATGTAGCACTATGAATCATTAAGAACAGAAATAGCAGTTGAAATTCTACTATTCCTGCCATGTGATATAATTTGGTTAATACAAAAGCCTAAGAAAGGCAATTCCATTAGTTTTTGTTATATCATTGCATTATACAACCTGCTAATGTTAACCAATCAAGAACAAGCTTTCAAAGGCATATGACAGACCTATCAACATGTAAACAAATCAACATCCAATTGCGAAGAATTTATTCTTTGAAATTTAATATTTTATGAACATTTACTAAATGGGAAGTGATTTTTCACAACCTGTGGTTTATTGATGACTTCCCTGTAGTAGATTTTTTTTTTTTTTTTTTTTTTTAATTAAGATCCTCATATGTTTTTCTGGGGGAAAAACTCAGTTTCATTACAACTATTAGACAAAACAAATTAAATGGCAACTTTACATATTATGCTTATAAAATGAACACATGGTTACTACAAAAAAGAAAAAGACAAAGATTTATAAACAAAAAGAAACAACCTTTGTTGTGGTTTAGAAAAGTCCAACTAGCAATACCCATTATTCGAATTAGTAAATATTCTAAGTCATGCTGAAGCTAGCATGACATGTCTCATAATATAAAATGGTTAGAACTGGGGAAAAAAACTGAAAAAAATTAAAACTACTTTTGTCCATATCAGAATTGATATTGCAAAAACACCCAAAAGAACTGCTACTAAAACTGGCCTTTAATAATAGATTACCTGTTCATAGAGGTAAAACACATCTGATTACAGATCATACTATAAAGTTTTCTTCAGATGGAAATATGTCCCTTGTAATCAGTTCAACCATATTTTCCTCAAATATAACGTTTTAAACATACATTGATCTACCGGGTATTAATGAACAACCTTCAAAATTTATATTTATTTCAAAGACACCCGAAAATAAATGAAAAAAAAAGAAAATGTTTTTAAACAGAAATTACAAAGGGAATCTAATCATTTTAATTTCTCTCTCAGAAACAAATATTTACAATGAACCTGCATATTACGTAATAAATAATCATAGTAAACTATTTCTCTCAATAATTCAACAAATGAAAATGACACTGCAATAGTTCTTACTGATCCCCCTTCCAAACATACCATCGAAAAATTCTATAATAAATGCAAAAACAATTGTTTTTTGTTTTGTTTTGTTTGGGGGGTTTTAGCTAAAAAGGACAATCCTATTTTCAATGGATGTACTTGTTATATTTAAACCTTAATTTTTAACTATTTCTTGAAAGATTAGATAGAAATTACAAATTTTCTTGTGTTTTTAATCCCCATGCATTAACTTTGTATCAAATCATTAAAAGCATGACCTCACATGCATAATCTTCATATCAAATGAAACATTACATTTGCTAGTCTTGGAACTGCAATCTTCTGTCAGTACATGTATAATTATGTCAAATTAGGTACATGTAATTTAATATCACATTGGTGAGACTTTCTCAAAAACTCACAAACCACCAAAATTGCACAAATAGATGCTTAAGAGCATGTATCACACAGTTTGTACATCAAATTTCCCCAAAGCAAAGCAGATCCATTACAGAAAATTTCTTGTGTTTAAATGTATTTTTTCTGCATCTTCAAAAAATATCCCAAATTTCTTTCACTTCTTTCAAATTACCACAATTCACATGTAGTATTATCTAACATTCACAACTTGTGGTTTAAGATTTTTTGTTTTGTCTTTTACAAAAAGGTCCATAATTAGAGGCTTTTAAAAGAAAGCACACATTTTCTTTATTTGTAGCTGGGCAGTATCTTCTTGGAGAATTTCCTATCTGAAGTCGTCATCACTGTCATATTTAGTGAAATTTCGTGTCGTCATTGTGGCCTCCTCATCAGATCTGTTCACAAAGAGAAAAACAAAATGAATGAACGAACGAACGAAACGAATGAACGAATGGAATGAATGGAATGAATGGAATGAATGAATGAAATGTATGAATGAATGAATGTACCAATCAATCGATACATGAATGAATGGAATATTTCATGATGCCTCAGGAAACAAAAAGAAAAGAAAAAGACTATCAATAAAACCCTAACACATTGTTTAATTTGCCATCAAACCGAATGTAAGAAATAATACCTGTTGATACCATACAGGTTTACTGATTAGCAGAAAAGGTGACTTTTATACAACAATCCTTAAACAAGACAGAATATCAGTTAATCCTGTTATGATTTTAGGATTGATTCCCATTGGTGGTCAACTCAATTATTTCCCATTCCACCCAGTGCTTCATAACTGGTCCATTCCACCCAGTGCTTCATAACTGGTTAGAATGGGGAATAATTCAACTGACCACCAATGGGGATTTATCCTAAGATTATAACACTTCAACTCAAGCAAGTATTTTACCACTGAGCTATGTCTCGCTGTACACAAAAACCCTAAAATAAAAAGGGATGTCAGGGCTTGTAGAATTTTTATAAAATCCACTAGACATGGGCAGTGTTCGAAATAAGCATTTGTCCATTTGTCCTGAGAAGTAAAAATCTGCTCGGACAAACAAAATATACCTTGGTGGTTGTCCAGTGAACTAGTAATTTTTTTTAATGAAGTTTCATTTTGAGTAATGAAAAATATCATCCTTGTACTTGAATAAAACAAAACATTTATTTGGACAAGTGAAAATATTGCTCGATAAGTAGATTTCTTGATGTACTTGTCCGTTGGACAAATGAAATTTTTTGCTTTTATCTATTGCTGATGGGATCAGTGATTTAAAAATATTTACTAGCCAGAGTTAAATATTCACTATCCCTACTTTAAGTTACAGTAATATAGTTTTACTAATAGTAATAATCAGATATGTTACCTAAAGAGGGAGATAGAGATTAAAAAGTCTAAGATTGGGGTGTGTGAATGGGGGCAGGATATTCATATTCATAAAATAGACTTAAATGCAGCATTTGACAACTTGGGTGTTTTCACTAGCCATCGGGCATGGCAATAGTAGTTATTTACTAACCCAACATTGAATATCACTGGCCATGAGAGTGGGGCTACCATAATCTAAAAGCCCTGAGGTTGTAAAGTCATCATTAAAGGCAACAGTGTAATTTGAATTCCCACTAACACCAACATATAAACCACAATATAAAAACCAATACCCTGCATCTCATATCATTTACTTTCAGTCTCTTAATCATAATCTCTGATGTTAAAACTTAAAGATTTTCTTGCTCAGAGTTCTGTAGGTTCTTGTAACAAGTATCTGTTATAACATATCATAATGTATTTGAGACACCAATGGTTGGTTTGCTGAAACTGACTGCATAATGCAGCAAGCAAAACAGAAAGGACATGAAATAGTTTAACCAAATATGAATTTAATAGCAATTTAATAGCTTAACAGAACCTTTACATCATGGTTCTCACCTGTATGTACGAGTCTATTATAAAACAAAGAACTGCACAAAATCATTGCAAGCAGGTTTGTTCATGCTTTCCTAAGTAAAAAGAACAATGTTTTGCAGTTCCTATGATACAACACAAAAATATTTGTCAAGAATTATGTACTGCTGTTTTTAGGTTAAAAAGAAATCATTGAAATAAAAATGTAATAAACAGTATCATTTGGATTAATATAAAAAATAAAACAAATTATAAACAATTTAATTTACAAATGATTTCAAAAAAAAAAAAAAAAAAAAGCATGAAAACTATTGCTAGAGCTGTTCCAGAAATGTTGTTGTGGGTGTGGTACTGATTAAAAATTTAAAAATTTGTGTTTTTTATGGCTGGTGTGTATGATGAATTGTTTTAACACAGATTAAATTTTATTCTACAAAAGATGAATGTTGGAATAACACTCTCACCCAACAACTTCTGAACAACCATGTCATTTTATTTCTTGAACAGCCCTTAGTTTGAAAATAATCAATAATACAAAAACAAACTGCAATGTATTAACTCCTTTAACACAACAGACTACCTCAAACTGGCTCTTCTTTTCTCTTTGTATTACATGTCTTTGTATAGAGAAAAAACAAGAGGGCAAAATGTATTCTTAATGTGTTTTTATTTTTTAATTCAGATTTAACAAATAAAATGGAACAAAATTTACATACTTAACAGGATTATACCTAATCTATAATAATTAGGAGGGGATCAGTAAAGAAACCAAATCAAAACAATCAGGGCACAACAATATAAAGGGGGTTTCTCGGTAAACAAAAAAAGAAGAGTACTTCTAAACTAGAAGGGCATTTTTTAGTATTGGAAGGGGGTTATGGCCAATCTCACAGATTTAATGTGTTTTTATTTTGAAAGGTATCGCAACAACAAATTATTATAACTAAAGAATGAGGCAAAGTCTGTATTTCTTTATGCTTGCATTTATATGTGAGCAGGTGTCATCTAAAATACCTTTGCATGTTAGTATGTTTCATTTCCAACGTTTAAGCCCACTGTCCTGGACACAGAACTCAGCTATCTGGGTTGTTTGTCCAGGATGCGAACCCAATACCTAACAGCTTTATAGAAATATGCTGTTACAAACTATTTACCCATAATGCACTTCTTCATCCGAGTCGTTGAGCATTGAGAGGGCTGGATTGTCTTTGAAATGAGTTTCTGCAAAGAAATAATTTGTTTTTATTATTATTATTTTTTAACTTTTAACACAACTTTTTAAATTTTTAAGACAATTATAGTAAACACAACAGTAAGATTTAATTTACAGCAATAACAATAACTTATTAACTATAATTAAATTGTGATTAAAAACTATGACCTACGGACCTATTTGTAATATCACAGGATGGAAGGATGGATGAAAAGATGAGTTTCCCCCCAAAACCGTTTATATTTGCCTGTGTCTCCCCCTCCCTCCTCCCCAAATTAAAAATCCTCACTAAACCGATGAACGCATGGATGAAAGCAAGACATCATACAAATGGCTGGATTGGATAACACATAAAAGACTGATCAGATACAAAAGCTAAACATTTTGAGGTGGTATAAAATTTAACTCATCCAGATCAATACCGTAATTAGAACAAACAATAAAGGTTACTTACCGTACATGGCATTTTTGGATGGCGAGTAAACAAATGCCATGGTGTACATGTAGAAGTTGAGAAGTCCGTAGAATGAGACAAATTCGGCCGAGTTTTCGTAATTTGTTGACATTTCAGCTACAAAGTTGTCATGCAGAACCCCACTTCCGAACCGGAGGATGGTTATCGCAATACTGATAGACAGGACTATCAACATCAGAGCAGTCATAAACTTCAATCTTAAATCTGTAAGTATAATAAAGAATTAATAAAACAAACTTTTCAGGCCAATTTAAAGTTTTTAACCTTCTGACTACTGCAGACAAGATAGCTCCCTCAATGTTACGCAAGTTGACGTGCTGTATACCATAAGCAGTGCATTCACTCATTCACATTTCCTGCTGTTTTGCACATGTGACTGGTCAGAAATAATAAAACAACAAAACATAGTGAAAATATGTGAGTAAAAGTTATAAACGTGTTTTTTGTAAAAAATTAATCCATTAGTCAGTTTGAAAAGCACAGGTCTAGTTAGACGTTATCACATTACTTTATTACAAAGTCTAACATGCAATATTATAGATCATCTTGGAAACAATAACATAGGTTTTTTTTGCATACAAATATGCTTGTACTTTTATAAAAACATAACTTGCAAATAAATGTAAGTTTTTTTCTGTCTAATGGTAGTTTTGTTTTGTTTAACGACACCACTAGAGCATATTGTTTCTGTCTAATGGATGATCTATATATTAAAAGGTAATATAATAAACTGAATTTTAACTATTTTCTTTTAACTTATTTTAATGTTTTTATCATTATTTTTATTTTTAAAGCCATAACTCATTTTATCACAATTTATATTTACAAGTAACTAAGTCATGACATAACAGTAATCTTTGCACTGACTAAAAACTTACCAAAATATGGCATGGATCGGAGTTCAGCATATGCCCGTATCAACAAGTAAGCCAAATATAACAAGTACAGACCACCAACAATGAAGAAAAATATTTTTAGTCCCTGAAAAATATAAAATCATAGTTTTATTTATGCAGAGTTACCGTATATCAAATCTATGAATATAAATTCTATAAATACAATTTAAGTAACAACAAATTATATCGGAGTTCAAGTAATATTAACAAATATCATGTTCCAGACACAGTAATCCATTAACTTGTTAATTCTTCATGATAATCTCTTTATCAAGGTCATCAATAACCAATAATACATGCTAGGAAATGACCCTCAAATGGATAAAATTCATGTACAAGTACCCTCTATAAAAGGAACTTGATGGGGTAAGATAAACACTACCAAAACTGGAGAAAACTTGAGTGTTTTCTCTTTTATAGATACATTACCTGTCCTCAAACAAGTGCACCTCCCCCCCACGCAAGTGGTCTGGTCCGAACATCCCAACAGCCAATGGGATGGCCTAAATTCTTCTACTGCATACTGCTCTCTAGTTCCGGTCACATGACTAACTTCCTTCTTTTTCCCTGAGCGCATCGCACGGAGAACAGGAAGCGGGGAGGCCCGGGCGGGATGAATCTTGAGGACAGGTAATGTATCTATAAAAGAGAAAACACTCAAGTTTTCTCCATTTCTATAGACATTACCTGTCCTCAAACAAGTGCAGCATTCAACAGATGGTGGTGGGTGCCGAGATCCGTAGATGCTTGTGATAACTCCCCAACCGGAAAGAGGCTGACTAGTGGAAGAATAAGGCCAACCTTGGTAAGCCCTCATCCTAGGGATGCCCGTCACAGACCAATGCAGGTGATGTTAGTAACAACAACCAGAATGGTGGCATCCGTCAGCAGTGGCAGGTACGGCTCCTAGAACACATGGACCAGGAGGCGGAAGCCACATCTCATGCTGGTTCTGACAGGGTGGGAAGACGTAGCCACCAGGGATGCAGGTGTTAGGTAACCCTCACGTATTGAAGTGTTATAGTTTTTCAATAACAAGCGACAACCTAATGAGGTGCATCCGTCAGAACATTGACAAAACAAGACCCCCGAGTGTTTTCTGTCTAGTACACCAAAGATCTGTTAGTTCAATAACGACAACCAATAACCACATGCAGTGCAGGGTAAAGGTTATCGAGACAAAAGTTCCGGCACCAGTACGTGAACTGTGCAAAAGAACAAAAGTCTAAGCAATCCTCATCTGTCTATTCGATGGACATCTCGGTATGCAGCCCAGAATCAGACAGACATCAACGGCGACGAGGACGGCTTGTATTCAACAGAGTCTGTGCAGCAACAACCGGACCCAGATGATGGAACCCCTCAACGTCTTCTGTGGTGACATCCCTCAGATAATAGTTGGCGAAGATGGAGTCCGTAGCCCAGAACCAACCAGTGATAATGTGCTGAATGGGTGTGTTGCAGTGCAGGGACATCGTGGCAGCCAAGGCACGGAGTTCATGCGGATTAGAAGCAGACGGAGCAGGTAAACCCTCCTTCTGATAGGCGGTCAGGATAGAAGACCGGATCCAGGTGGCCACCGTGTTCTTGGTAAGGTCCCTCAACCGACTCTGGTTACAGGAAAGGAAAAGTCTTTTGCGATGTTGTCGAAAAGATCTGGTCCTCTCGATGTACTGGTGCAGGGCTCTGACAGGGCACAACGCCAAGTCCTCAACGTCCGCCGGACCAACGATAGAGGAGAGGGCCTGCACAACATACGAACGAGGCGCTTGGTCTGGTAACTGATTCTTTGCAACAAAGTTCATGAGTAACCCCAAGTTGACTGCACGCCGATCTTGGTGAAAACATACCAAGTCTACATCAAGAGCATGGAGTTCTGAGACACGGGCAGCCGTGGCAAAACCGAGTAAAAACACCGTCTTCCGCATCAAGTCTTGCAGGGAAGAGGATTCGATCGGCTCATAAGGTGCGGTCGATAACGCTCGTAACACCAGATTCAGGTCCCATCTTGGTGGCCGAAACCGGTGTACTTGATCATCAAGGCGAAACCCTTTGATCATCTTATGGATCTCAGGAATACCCGATAACTTCGTTCCAGTAGCGACATCACGAACAGTAGCGATGACCGAAACGTACCCAGCGATGGTAGACCCCTTTAATCGTAAAGTGGTCCGCAGATACAGCCAAAAAACCCAGCAAGACGAAGTATCTGGATCGTCTGAGGTTTGAGTTTTGCCGGAAACACCCTCGGTGAAAGCAAAGCCATCTGACGTTAGTAGTAGATGATCTGTGCGCTTTCAAAATGGCCGCCGTAGACTGTGAAGAAAAACCTTTCTTTCTCAAACTCTTGGCGATAAAGTCCACGCGTGCAGTTGGAACAACTGCGGACGTGGATGGTATAGTCTTGACGTGGGATGCAGCAACAGATGATCCCAGTCTGGCAGCGGTAAAGGATGTGGATCGGCAAGACGTATTAGATCTGGATACCACATCCTGGATGGCCACATTGGAGCAATGAGTAACAGGCGACAATGGTACAGCTGAAACCTTTGAAGCACCCTTGGAAGGAGGATTCGTGGAGGAAAAGCGTACGCGTCCATCTGTTCCCAGCTGATGGCCAAGGCGTCGAGATCCAGAGCTTCGGGATCCAGCACCGGAGACACGTAAACCCTCAGCTGATGGTTGAATCGTGTGGCGAAGAGATCGATGTTTGGTGTCCAAAGTCTGTCGCACACCCATCGAAACGCTTCGGGATGGAGACAGTGTGTCGACTAGTACATTGGAAACCCCTGGAATATGGCGAGCCCGAAGTTGCAACGGAATCTCGTCAACCAGCTTGTAGAGACGATAAGTCAACTGCAGCAGACTGCTGGAGTGGGTTCCGCCCTGACGGTTGATATAAGCCACCGCGGTAGTACTGTCTGTGGCTACCATGAGAGAGGCGCCTGACAGCATCTCTCGCCAATGAAAGATGACGTAACTGACAACATCTCCAACAGGTTGATGTGTAGATCGGCTTCATCTGGAAACCACAGCCACCAACAGGGACTGGACTGCAAGGCGACTGGTAACCGGATCAGCAAATCTGCGTTATTGTACTGAATGCATGGATTCAGAAACAAACTGGATACCGCGACCTCTAAGCATAAAATGTTGCGCCGACGTCAAAATTACTCTTGCAATGATACTTCATGAAACAGTAATAGAGTGATTCAGGAATCAAGACATCGGAAACAGCGACCCCGTGATACAGGCAAGAGCCAAGACAGCGTAGCAACTCGCTACGCTACATGCCCGATATACCTGGAAGTGAAGCAACGCAAAACAGCAACCGGCTAAAATCCACGGCCGTCACACCACCCGGTGCGAAACAGCAGCAGAGACCATCTAGACAGCATCGGTCACGAACTCTGGCGGTAACAACAGTAAACGTCAGTGAGTTGATAAGCCGCAATGAACCATAGGAAAACGGTGACGGTAAAAACCCCCGTACCACGTGATGGCAACTGGATAACTTCCGGAACCAGCGGAAGTAGCGACTGTCTTGCATCGCCACCGGATATAGAGAACGATCTGCCGAATGTCGCTGAACCTTCCTCGAACAAGAGAATATCGGTGCACGGGATCTCAACACAAGTGACCGGACCAGTAGACTTTCTTCGTCACCAACCCGGAACGCTTGTAACGTCGACCCCTTCACGGCAAAGAGCCGTATGTAGACCACAGGTCTGCCAAGATTACCGGCTTGTGCTGAAAGTCAAGAATGGATCACTTCAGGCAAGTCGGTTGACGATAGTGTGCAATCGTAGTGCACATCGACGTCACGGAAGATATAAGTTAGACCAACATCAAAGTCGACGGCTAGAACAAGGCATATCCTCTGGCATCCTGCACATGAGGAGTTATGGTCGCCATGTACAACATGTACGCTGAACTGAAGCCATCGACAGGACGTGCCAATCTGTAAGTTCTAGGAAGACGTCTGGTCCCGCCGGAAACAGCGTCATCCAAGGCCGGCGTCACACCGTTGAAGGATAGGTTGAAGACGGGATACGTTCGTTGTGACGAATGGGGAACGGCACAAACGAAGTCTACTCAAGTAAACCGACATCGGATCAGTCCTCAAACGGAAACCTTCTAGAATGGTGCGAGTGGACTGTGAAGTGACGAAAGCATATACACCGCAGCGAGACAAACAGTCACAGCCATGTGGGTCACTGCGTCCGGATCTTCTATAACGGAAGGTGCCGACGCATCATCTGGAAAATCGGTCAGTAACCTGGCACAGGCACTTCGATCCAATGTACTGGCTGCATCGGAAACACGGACCGTGGACGGTCCCGTCAGGAGCCGGTGTAACCCTGAACGCCGAATCAGCTGCCGACTGGTGTGGACGGTACGATGTACACGGACCGGCAGGAGCCGGTGGAACCCTGGACACTGCACCACTTCGATCGATCACGGGACGACGGTACCGAACGGTGAGCCGATGACGCAATTTTCCAATTCGTTACAGGGCTCCGTCTGCTTGCTGGAACAACGATACGCACGGGCCAGTTACTGGTAGCCGTGTAAACCGACGGGGGCCTGTGGCAGCCAACGATCGAATGCCGATATCTGCCGGTGGAACCTCCGTGGCGATCATCGAACCCGGACCCTTCTTGGCTGAAACCGGTGGATGGGCCAGCGGCGGTAGCATATCAGATATGACAGCCAGACAATCCCTCAGTGACAAGTGGTCCGCCGCATCCAGATCTTCCAGCACCGCATGAACCGATACATCATCAGAAAGTCACGTAGCACCCGTGAACAGGCCAGTCGCTCTGGTCATGGCCCGATGGAGATACCGGAGAACCGGACCGTGGGCGGTCCCGTGTGGATACCAAGGAACGGATGACCACATCGTCGTTGGATGTGGCAAGGACGGCAACATGTCGTAGACAGCCGCCAAGCAATCCCTCATAGTCATATGGTCCGTAGAGTCGGGCTCTTCAATGACAGATGCCGCAGGCGCTTCATCACCAAGTCTCTCGTAGAACTCGAGCACAGGCCAATCGATGTACCGTAATGGAAGCCGCTGGTTAAACCGGACCGTGGATGGTCCCGTCTAGCCCTCGGAGGCCTTGGAAGCCACATCAACTGAAGGTTGGCGCTGACGATCTATGGAACCCGTAGGGAGCCATACAGGTCATGTGGAACGGCTACGGTCCCGGCTCCGATGCGCCGAAGGGGACTTCCCCGCCGAAGATCGGTGAGCCTTGGAATCCGTGGAGCGTCTATCTGAATGAGCCGGCTTCTTAGAGGGCTGCGTAGAGACCGCAGGCCTGTCATCCGAAGTCTTAAGTAACGGTGGAGCTGAAGAAGCCGCACCCCCTGAAGAGGGGACTGGAACCGGACCTGACCCCGAACTCGCCGATTTAGGTAAGGTCGCCATTGACGCCATTGTTTCTTCCAGCATGGTCGGTAGAATTGAACGTAACTCTTCCGCCACGGAGTCAGCAATCGAAGGCGAAGATTCCACCTTCTTGGTCCTCGAAGATTCCACCTTCTTGGTCCTCGCTGACACCACCTTCAGGTAAGCCGCGAACTCGACATCAGACAAGCCCGCACAAAGGTCGCATCTAGAAGTGAGGCCACACGAACACGACAACCTGGGTCGCCGCCGGCTAACTTCTTCCAGCGTAACACGCTCGAACTAGTCGCCTGAACATTATCAGATATGATAATAGTAATTTTTCAATCTGTGAAAAGAAAGAAAAACCAACCATAACACAAATACAAAGCCGGTAAATAAAGACGCCATTTTGCAAATGGCGTCCGACACGACAACCGGCGATATAACAACATTTCATGTAATTAACACTTGGCAAGTCAAGCGAAATACGCGAAAGACATATGAAAGCTAACGAAAGCTAACGAAAATTAAGGTGAAAAACATTTCACCCAAACACAAAGCCAGTCAACACAGACGCCATTTTGCAAATGGCGTCCGACACGACAACCGGCAATATAAACAACATTTCATGTAATTAAACGCTTGGAAGTCAAGTGAAATACGCGAAAAGAACATACGAAAGCTAATGAAAACAAAGGTGAAAAACATTTCACCCAAACACTAATACAAAACCAAAGGTCTTATAAAAGTTGACTCCAAACAGAGCCAAGCAAAAGGACGTCCAGACCCTTTAGCGAAGAGAAAAAGAAGGAAGTTAGTCATGTGACCGGAACTAGAGAGCAGTATGCAGTAGAAGAATTTAGGCCATCCCATTGGCTGTTGGGATGTTCGGACCAGACCACTTGCGTGGGGGGGAGGTGCACTTGTTTGAGGACAGGTAATGTCTATAGAAATGGGCTGAATATGAAGTTACTCCTTGTTAGAGAGTGTTCTAAAAACTAGTTGGAAATCATTGGCCATATTGCATTTTAAGTGGGAGAAAAAAAAAGACCCACCGCCCCCAAACAATAAACTGGCACACTAGGAACCTTACCAGCTAATACTGAAAATAATATGAAAGTGCAAACAGCATGGTACTTAAGATATCAGACTTTTGTATTAAGCCAGGTATTGTAATTTGTAACTCCATAGAACTCATTAGTTGATTAAAAAATCAGAATAAAACCTTCAAATATCAATATCTGTCAATGTCTTACAAGAACAATAGATACCAATTCCTGAATGAAAATGCCTGTGCACCGTTATTACCATGATGGAATGCATAGAAAAACCAATGCCACTTCTCATCAGTTTGATGGAGTCTGACCTGTGAGTCTGCACTTTTAACAGATGGCCAACAGACCATCAAAAGCAGACGGCAACTCAAATCTAGCATAAACCACTGGCAAAACTTTTAACTTAATCAACTAAGTGCAGCTAAACCACCAGTCTCAATGATGTATTGGGTGAACCATCAGGTAGGTAAATTAGTTTAATATCCACTAAAATATATGTGTATACCACTAGTGGCAATGAATAAAGTTAGAGCTTGTTTTGTTTAACAATACACTAGAGCACATTGGCTATTGGATGATAAATATTTGGTAATTTTGACAGTCTTCAGAGGAAACCCACTATATTTTTACATTAACAGCAAGGGATCTTTTAGATGCACTTTCCCATGGTATAGAAGGGTATTGGTTGGGATGGTGGAAAAACCAATCAGAGAATAGATCCACCAATGCTTTCAGTCCTCTGTACTAAGCACCTCAAGCAAGCATACCACTAAATATCTAGATCCCACCTTGACACAACATATGTAGTTTGTGACAAACAGAGGTAAAACAAAAACTAATATAGGTTTAAACACAAAAGTTAACACTTTCAACCCGCCAAAACAGTAAAATCTCTCTTTGAAAGCTGAAACCATGTACTAACCAAGAAGTTGTTTGTATCCAGTCTGTAGTAATAGGTTGGGTCTTGCAGTTCATTATATTCCTGCCAGGAGGCCAGCGTCACTGCGGCAATCCACATCAAACCCACGATGAGAAGCTTTGGTAGGTAAAACCGCAAAAAACGACGATCAGTCTGTTATTGAAAACAAATTAAATAAATAAATCAGAAACATCAGATATACTATAAATAATCTCAATAAATTAATGATCAGGCAAATGGTACTCAGTAATCATACAATCTAGTATATTAAATTTTACACAGACAGAACATGTATTACAGCCTTAATATACCAGTCATAGATTACTGGTTAGGGGCGGGATTTAGCTGTCGGTTGAGCATGAGATGCTTGTGTCACAGAATAAAACCACCTCAGTGGATCCATTCAACTGACTGGGTTTATTCTCGTTCCAACCAGTGCAATGTCTGTGGAATGGTGCATATAAAAGATATCTTGTTGCTAATGGAAAAATGTAGCGAGTTTCCTCTGATAATGTGTCAGAATTACCAAATGTTTGAAATCCAATAGCCGGTTATCAGAATTACCAAATGTTTGACATCCATTAGCCGATGATTAATTAATCAATGTGCTCTAGTGATGTTGTTAAACAAAACACATTTTAACTTTAGATTACTGGTTGGAATGGGAAAACCTGAGATAGGTCTATAGAATGGATCCTATGGCACACAGTAGTTCAGGCAAGCACTTTAACAGTGTGTCACATTACACCACATAAAGTTATTGTCAACTTGGTGAACTACAGTAACAGTGACCTAAATGAATTCTTTTCAACTTAACAACAATTCTTTTTATAATATACTACTGCAACAACTCACCTGTCTGACCCCATGGTATATACACAACCAGAACAGCAACAAGGCACAGAGGAAGGATGCTTGGAAAACACCATCAAACATGCCTGGAACCCAGCTGTTGACGAGGAACGTCAGTGGGAAAATAGGATCTGCAAGAAAATATTCAGTTGTACATAACAAAAGTAAAAATCACTAAAGTGTTTATATGTGATAGCCCATGAAAATCAGAGATACAATAATGGTATTCCTCAATTACCGTAAATAAAATACTAGTGATTCATTGGTTCAAGTTTCAATGAGGTGAATTTCCACATTTGGGTGTGCAATTATATGGAACTACTGAAGAAATATACTTTATCTGGTTGCTTTTATAATAAAATATACTCTGTAAAAAAAGAAATGCATAGGTGATAAGGAAAGAAGAAAAGTGTTGATTTTACAAAATATTGGGTTTTTTTTTACAATGTTGCTGAATCAACATATTTGTTAATGTTCCTGGAATGGGACAATTTGCCCAAATGCCCCCTAAAACAAATTTAACACATGTTGTGCAAAAATTGCAGGAAATTGGCATGAAATGGTGAGATTTTGGTGAATGCTTGCAATGATGCCTCATTTCCATTTCGACATAGACGAGTTACAAGATGCCAAGACTAAGCCTGCCGAATCGAAACATTGCAATAAGCCTGCTCCAGTTAGGTGAATCGTAGTCAGCAGTCACACGCCACATGAACATCCATCAGAGCACCATTTCACGTCTCTGGGACAGGTACTGAAGACTGGCCCAGAAGTTGAAGACCTCGCATAACAACTGCAGCACAAGATCACTACATCCAGGTTCACCACTTGCGTCACCAAACTGCCACAGCAACGAACACTGCTGGACGCATACCTGGTTTGAGAAGGGTGTCTGCACAAATCATTCGGAACCGACTTTGAAAAGCTGGTTTACAGGCTAGGAGACAGTATGTTGGCACCGTCCTGTGACGTCAGCATTGACATTTACATGTTCATTGGTGCACGAATGTACAGGGGTGGAACTTGGGAAACTGGCGGCGAGTATGGTTCAGCGACGAGTCACGTTTCCTTCTACAGCGACATGATGGACGACGTGTTTACAGATGCCACAATGAACGTTTTGCCAACAACTGCGTCGCCCAAGTTGACAGATTCAGTCGAGGGAGTGTCATGATGTGGGGAGCCATCTCATACACTGGCAGAAGTGAACTTGTGTTCGTACAAGGCAACCTGACAGCTGTACGCTACCGGGATGAAATTCTTTGCCATCACATGGGTCCCATTTTGGATCAACAGAGAGAACTCTTTCAGCAGGACAATGCCAGGCTGCATACAGCACGTGTAACAATGGATTTACTACAGAATGAGAACATTAATGTGCTGCCATGGCCATCAAGATCGCCAGATCTCAACCTCATTGAATATCTATGGGACGAACTGGACAGACGTGTACGCCAGCTTGACCTGGAGCCTCAGACGCTTCCGCAACTGTCACATGCACGTGCCCAGATTCAGACTCATTCAGTCTATGCCAGGGAGATGCCACGCAGTGATTGCTGCTGCTGGTGGCCACACAAGGTACTGACTTCAGCACCCTCGTGAATAACATTGTCACAAGTGATACGATCATAAATAACAAAATTATGCCACTTTGTATTAAAGAGATAATTCCATGAATATTTTGCCTACACATTTCTTTTTTGACAGAGTATACTTTAACCACTACAATGAATTTCATGGGTGTGACTGGACAAAACTTTGAATCTGAAAGACAGAGACTGAGGTAATCATATTCAGAAAAAAATGGTGACACTGACAAACCAACCAGAAATGGTGCATCAGGTGGATGCTTCATGGTAAATACACGTTCAAAATGGTGATTAATAGGAACTGATCAGGTTTAAAAAAAAAATATATATGTACTCAATTTGTGAATCTAGAAATTCCACAAAAAGCAAATCGCACCCATGGGATATGAACCCTTAACTAGACAAGAGCTTTGTCATTAAAAAGGTGAAAGTACTCAAGCTTATCAGTGAAAGTAGAGTTATTCATTAAAACATTACCTAAAGCAGCAATGACCGAAAATTACCTAACAAACGTACTAAATAATTATAAATAATTGTTATTAAACTCAAGTTGATTATTTCTCTTTTACATTTGGAATGCATTAACTCACCATCGTACATTAACAGCAAGGGAAGCAAAATGGACATCCATTTCTGTTCTATAGACCAGTCTCGCATAGAGAATTTTCTTAAAGAGTGAGCAAACATACACTGAAAAACAAAATGCATTGAATAACTAGACAAAACTATTAAAGTTAAAAAACAACAACAGTAGTATTAAATCAGCATCTTGGGGTCAACCTTCCAATTCTGGAAAATAGGATAGGATACCATATTAACAAACTGCTTATATCCAATTTAGGTTCAGGCATGGCTCTCCAGGGCACAATATCTGACTTCACCAGTGACTGGGTTCGGGATGGGGATGGGGGGGGGATGGGTTTAGGGGGGGTCGTCAGTTGGAAATGGACAGTTAACAAGCAAAAAATAAACAGGCATTGACTGTTAGACCAAATATTTATCTAATTTGAAGCATTTTAGAAGGACAGTCCAAACATAAATGGAAACTAAGGTTTGATGTTTTTATATAGAGTGGACCGTCTTAAACAAGTACATTGTATCTGTGTGATTAGGATTACTGTGTAAATGGGCACTCAGTCTCAACTTCCTAATCAATAGACGATTTAGTCACTCAAACCCAAGCCCAATTTACAAAGGAAAGGATGTTTAATGCCACCTCAGTACATTTTAAATTACAGCTATTTGGGGGTTTTCCAACACGTCTAGACAGCAAGAGAAAAAATTCAATGCTGCAACTAGTACGAAATAGCAATATGGGAGCTTTTGTCTAAAGAACAAGAAACTTACAGTAGCAAGAAATGTTAGCACCAGGAACACAAAGCGTATCCAGATCTCAATCTGTGTAAACGATGGGTTGTAACTCTTGAACTGAAATAACAAGATAATAAGAATAATAATTAAATATGGATTGGAGCTCTTTAACCAATATAACAAACACTATAATAATTAGTTAAACACTCTCATGGATGTGATAATGCATGGCTGTACTTTAAGTAAACATATTGATTTTCTGGTTATTAATATTATTGTTTTTATATTTTATTTATTGTATCACATCATGATCGCCAACCTAATGTATATATTCAAATTTAGACATACTTTTCCTATAAAGTACATGCTTGTTTGCTGAAATTGTTATTTTATGCATAATAAGATAAATGGTGCCCACAAAACATTCAACTTTGATCTCATTTAGGTAGGTTGGCAGATTAAAATCTCTTTGCTCCTCAAATTCCTTCCAATTTAAACATACTTTGTTTCCAGAAACAAACGAAAAGTAACTGAATCATGTTTGATTTTTGACACTTCTCATGAAATAGCTTACCGTGAACTGTATAGTCTTTATGTTGAACTTGCTGTTATCCAGTCCGTAGAAGTAAACATTGATGAGGTAGTTAGCATAGTCAAGGAAGCCAAGGTGAAGGACAATTAAATCTTCACAAACCTGAAATCAGCAAATACTTTAATATACAGTAAAGTATTCTTATAACGAACCGGAAGGGACCATGATAGTTAGTTCATTATAGTAGTAGTTCGTTGTACACATATGCATAAGTTGGTTATTAATGTATAGGGAGATAAAACGGACCTTTATGATCAGTTTGTTCTATGCAGTAGTTCGTTCTACGCATGTACTTTTTCATACATAACTGCAACAGTTGATCTAAAGAATCATTGCAGCTATGTATATCTACTCTTTATTTTCAGTTAACTGCTAGGGGTTTTTTATATGCATTTTCCTCCACCACACATATACCATATAATGTCATAGTATATTGAGTTCATTTGAAAATATGTTCTGCTGCACATCATATCCAAGAATATGAGTTGCTCCAGAATGTTTATTTTGAACCTAAAACTAACTTCATCCTCAAATCATTTTGAACCTGATTATGGCAATTTGTTTTTAAAGCGACATTTGCAGCAAATAAACATAACTGAAAAGTTAATTTGCTGTATGTAGACATATTTCAAATGCTCAAATGTTAAATACTGGCATATAATGTACACCAGGTGTCATTTTGTCATTGTTGAGGAGCTTTACCAACTGCAATTTATATCTCAACAAGGGCAATTGTCATTGGTGCCGTCATTATGTTCAAGCCCTGTAACTCATGCCACAGCCATACCACAGGGGATTGACCTTGCGTCCCAATACACTTCAGACAAGTGCTCTACTACTGAGCTACATGCTGCTCCAATGGTGACATTTTGTAAATTACCGTACGACATCGAAGAAGTCTGGATCTATTGTGTAGGTCACCATTCAGCTCTGGACTGTCCGAGTCAACCACACTCTGAATGTCCCCATTGATGCCTTGTATTCTGATACCCATCAGAAACGGTTGTTCAAATCGGCCACCTGAAACAATACAATGACAAGGTTTGTAAAGTTGGTTGACAATGTGAATGTTTAAGATCTATCTCATTCTTTTCATAATGAAATAAAATAAGGATATACAGTCGACCTTTGATAACTCAAACTTCGATCTTTCAAAAACGTCGATTTCTCGAAATGAAACGGTGGTCCGGCCGAACTGCTATACAAACTAGTAATAACAGACTTCGAACACTCAAACTTCGAACATTCAAAAAAGTAAGGGATATTGCACTTCCAAAACTCGAAGTTTGTGGAATGACTGAGCCTTTTAAATGTACCGGTAATACTTTAAAGAAAAATTAATTGTCACCCAAGCCAAGCGTGAGTGCCCCGACTGGTCTCGGCTATCGATGATACACACAGTAATTACAGAATAATAGATCGCTGACTATGCAGAACGAAATGATCCTACATGCCTGCATTTGGTTGTCGGTGTTTGTACACGGCAGCGGGCCTCATTACACAAAGTACGGATAGTCTTGTAATCTTCAAAGAACTGTTGTAATAACAATTAACGCTGTTTGTTTTTTCTCTTAAACGAGTGAATCATGTCAAATTTGTTATTTGCTATTTAAGTGTGAATTCAAAATGATTCATTACTAGTCATTTAGTTATGTTAGAAACTGATACATCAGAGATCAAGCAATCTGGGGAAGGACCCGGCAACGGGGGGATAGCCAGATCGGTTAATAGTCACGCTTTCTTGTCATCCAAGCAATCTGAGACGATTTTTTAAGCAAGTGTGCCAAACAATCTTTAATTACAAAAAATTTCTGATAGTTCTTCTCCTTGTACTTTGTGATTTGAGAGCTATAAATTATTTTGTACTATTGTGAATGTTTTATATGTAAAAAAAAGTACATAACCTAGTGCTATTTGGCATACAGTGTTTTGATTTGTTACGTTATGTCCCGCTATGTTAGTGAGGGTTTTTTAAAATGATTTTTGTGATTTACAATAATTTTGCTATTTATATTGTGTATTTTGTATTTGGTAAACAAACATACTTAGTGCTAATTGACATCCAGTATTTTAATTTATTAATAAATACAATAAAAGTACATAGAGATGTACGTCAAATTGATAGGATTTATCTCGTTTCTGTTAATTTTTACTTAGTTTTATCATATACACAGAAGGAATGTGCTAACATCTGTGTGTTGGGGACAGGGATGGAGCAGCAAACGTGTCTTCCGATATCAACGAAGTGATAATACTACAATGCAGTTTCACTTTGGGGTCTGCTGTATGAATTTCGAAAACTCGAACTCCCTGAAACTCGAACTATTTCGTCGTCCCCTTCAACTTCAAGTTAACGAAGTTCGACTGTATATATAAGTATTGAATCCATGTGAATTACATACAATTTTTTTCTTTCTTTTAAACCTTAACAGAAATCATAAAAGGTTTTGTCAACAGGGCTCATGTTCATAAAATATTTAAATCAAACTCAAGGCTAATACAATCTTGGAATGCCTTCATTATATATTCATGATTTCAGTTATTTCACAAGCAGGGAGTACTGAACAAAGGTAATTTTCATGCATTGACCAGATATTACTAGAGTCAACATGACAAAACTGTTAGCATATTAAGAGTGGTATCTCTGTTCAAGACAAGTCTAAAACATATATCTATATAAAGAGTTGACATGACAAATGTATTTCATAATACTAATTTAAGAATTAGCATATTTATAAATCTTTACATGGTAATATTTTTTGCTGCTAAGACAAACTGAATTTGCCTTCAAATTTTCACACAAAATACGCCACATTGCTAAAAATATTGCTGCTTCAGCTTACATCCAAAAATTAAATATATTCTGATCATCATGTTTTGTCAACATATTTTGCCATACATAGGGGGCAGCATCTAGCTTAGTTGGTAGAGCACTCACTTGTGGTGCTAAGTCAAAGGATCTAATCCCCTTGGAGGATCCATTCTCTAATTGGGTTGGTTTATTTTGTTCCAACCAGTACCCCACAATTGGTACATCACAGGCTGTGGAACATGCTATTCTGTGGGCAGGAAAGTGCATATAACAAATCTTTATTGCAGGTTTTTTCTGATACTATATTATGTCAGAATTATCAAGTGTTTGACATCCAATAGCCAATTATTAATAAGTCAATGTGCTCTTATGGTGTCATTTAAGAAAATAAACTTTAAACAAGCTTTTTGTTACACATAAAATGGCAATATCCAGTTTTTAACTGGATAAAAGTAAAGCACCAGTTCCTGCAGACACTTGCCAATCAATAACCCAGTCAGTAAACGTACCTCCTGTGCTGTCAGTAATTATGTTAGCTGTCAGCCACAGCTGCTGGTGAAATGTCGACATTGGCGGCGACTTTAGGTGAAATGGCCCAGTCTGTAAAAACAAACGTTGATGAAATCAGCTAGTATATAAAAAAATTATCAACAAATACACACAATTAAAGGAACATTCCTAACTTCATAGTTAATGTTTCCAGATAACAGAAACTGTTATAATTAATAAAATGACAAACCCTACTTTTTTAATACTACTATTTTGCAAGAAAATGTCATTGATATGTAATTTTAATTGTTAGGAAGGCTATTAGTCAAGGCACACTACAATCCCAGGGTGCATGTTTACTTTTAACTGAGTAAGCACATAAAAGGGAGATAATCAATTCAGTTTAAAATACTCAGAAATAATCAAATGTATTTATAGAAAAGCTAATTCTTACATTTAAATTGTCAGGCTTTGGTATCAAAGTAGAGCCATTTTTTACCACTGTTTCCACAATATGAGGACCTGAAAAACAAAACCAATACAAATATACCATCAATATTCCAAACTGCGTTCAATTAATGACAAAAACATAATACATTACTTACAGTAACAATATTCAATATTTTTCAGTTACGGTACATGAAATAAAACATATTCCAATCAGTTAACGAAAAATATCAACAAATCAATTCTAGTAAACAAAAGTGTAATACCATCCAGTAAAAAAGTTGAGTCTGAACTTTATTGGTGATGAAAATGTTCCCCCAACTCTAAAGAAAAACTTCACAAATGAACGACAAGCAGACGACAACAAATTGGATGTTGACTGCGTCAGTTGTGCATAAGAAAACAAACTGAACAGAGTTTGAAGCATAATGTAGTTAGGGACATCGACGATAACAGCATATTGCTAATATGTATTAACTGATTACAAATGATATACATGTTTATACATGGCAGTGTTTTTCCACCTGTTTTTCTATTCAGTGCAGTAAAACTTAGTATAAAATACTTATTCTTAACATATCTGGATCCAGAAATCTTTTTAAAAATATAGAAACAGTGATAGTACAGTTTGGGGAATTTACTCAGTTTGTCACTTTAACAGTAGCCCCAATATTAGCAGGATTCTTCTTTCGATAGCTGAAATCTGGGTCAATTGGTTCAGAAATTAGTTAGTTTAAATAGTGGTTAACAGAAATGTTTAAATCTAAGGACTGAATCAATACAATTTGAAGATATAATGATGAAACTTGACCAAAGGTCATATACACATAATCAAAACTAAAGTTTATTTTGTATTTGTGCAATAATAATTAAAAGGAAACTATAAGACTAAATCAGGCTTAATTTAACTACGCTTTGAGCAACCAGGTCCAGGTGATCAGCAGGTGACAGAATGCAGGAAAAGGCAGTTACAGAAATACTAGCCTCCAGCTTCTTATTCTACCATTCTAAAAGATCTACATGAATACATGTAATGTGTAGATGGCTCTTCTCTAACTTACCAGCAACACCAACAAGGACACTTATGCCAAAGCACATGAAAAACACGATGAACACGAGAACAAACTGTCGTTTATTCAGTGCGTAGAGACGCATCTGCACAGATCTGTAAGAAACAAATTCAAAAACAGAACTTTAACGATATTCGAATGAAAATTACATCACCATGACCAGGTGTTAAGTTCTAAGATTACTACCCATCTGACACCATCAGACAACCAAAGAGACCAAGTGAAAACTGATTTTATTTCTAACTACAGCAATATATAAAACAAGCAAAGAAAACAATATGCAAATTAAGGTGTTCTGACCAGGTCAACATAAAGACTTTCTTATCTCAGCACTGAGACAGACATGTTTGTTAATTACACAAAGTCGGACCAGTATCTCCCCTCCTAAGTAGAAACTATTTTATATGGCTTAACTACAAATTTAAAGTTAACCCCATTTATTATAACAATGATTAAACCCATATATCCTAACATCAGGTATGACCAAAGAGTTTAAAAAAATTTTATTTGTTTATGGTACATACGTATAAATATACATGACCAATACATTGCACTTTTTAATGCAATATATATGCTACATATGAGTTATAACTTTAGAAAATTAAAAGTAGTAATTAAAACATATTTTAACAAAAGCATGTTGTTAGGGAGGTTGGGGGGTGGGGCAGATAAGAAACATTTTATGATATTTTACGTATATCTAGCTCAACAGTCTTCTAGCCCTGTCCTGTTTACATCTTCAGGCTGAATTTAGCTCAGTTGGTTAAGTGATCACTTGTGGTGCTTGTGTTTACAGGATCAAACCACCTCGGTGGATCCATGCAACTGATTGAATTTTCACTCATTCCAAACAGTGTACCACAATTGGTCAATGAATAATTTCATCAGTATATTTTAAAACTGCTTTGCAATTGCATTATAATTACTAGATGAACAAACATTTGAATTGTTACTAGACCCAACAATCAAAAGTGCAAACATGTTTACAATCGGCTCCCTGAACTAAGAAACATAACTCTACTGATTCATGTTATTCAGTTATTTTCATGTATAGAAACACAAAATATCATAAGCACCAATTATATAGCTGAAATGTACCTCTTGAAGCAATCAATAAAAATTAAAATAGAAGTGTTCTAACAATTATTTTTAATGATTTAGTAAGCACCAAATACTTGAAGGGTGTTTTAACTATTGCCTGTGTTTTTTAAATAGATTTGGTGATTTTGTTTTTGTTGTAATACATATTGTAGTAATATAGTCATACTTTTAATGTAAAACTCAATACTGATCTACATTCTAATTCTATGTTCCTCTCTTTTTTATGGCCCTCATTTGCATCCATAGCACAATGGTTAGAGTGTGACCTCACAGTCACACTTTTACTGACATTACTCTTTAGCAAGTAAATATAAACACGCACATGCACACAACACTGTGTTATATATTTTGTGCTTGGTTGCCATAAATTAAGAAAACTAAAAAAAAATTGCCCTATTTTGGTATGTGTAGGAAAATGAATTTTGAAAGTAGCATTTAAAAAAAATTGGCTGCTTGACTGTCTTCACTTCTAATGTGAGACTGGGTAGGTTGAAAAAATGGGGGGTGGGGGGGGAGGGGGGTACTTTAAATGGCAGGACTTAATTGAGTCCCCCACTTATGAGGGTGCAAGTATACTTTGTGACTCAGAGTAATTTGAAATTTCAGAATCAACAGAGCTTTTTAAACACAAAGCACACTTTCGTCCTGATCCAACATATCACCAGGACAGGGCTAGAGGATTATAACAGTGATAGCATGTCTCAAACTACAAGGTACACAGGCAAGTTAGGGTCAAGAGGGTAGAGAATACTTGGATAACTATTGGGGTCAATAAAAATGGAAGGAAGGAAGGTACGAAACTTTTATTTAACGAGATACACTCAACACATTTTATTAATGGTTATATATTGTCAGACATATGGTTAAGGACCACACAGATATTGAGAGAGGAAACCTGCTGTCGACACTTCATAGGCTACTCTTTTCGATTAGCAGCAAGGGATCTTTTATATTCACCATCCCACAGACAGGATAGCACATACCACAGCCTTTGTGGTGCACTCGCTTGAGTGAGAAATAGCCAAATGATCCCAGACCGACTGCGCATCAAGCAAACACTTTACCCCTGGGCTACATCTCCCCCCCCCCCCAAAAATGGTTGCACCATGTAACAGGCACTTTACATTCATCTCAGCATGCCTTACATTAACTATACTAATTAGCAAGGTGCCGTAAAGTCCTAATGAGTACTACACAATGCTTGTAACCATAGGAAGCTACACTTTCACACTTCAGTGCACTTGTCAACAGCAGACTTTATCAGTTTATGTTCGTATAATTTCGTGATATAAAATCCGTTTGTTCTTCTCCCCAAGTATTATAATATACAAAACCTATCAGCCCAAAATGCACTTTCTAATTGTTTAATGTTAATCTTTGTTCACATATAGAGGTAAAAACTATTATTGTAACTCACGATTCGATTTCTCTTGCCATGTTGGCAAATCGAACCCTTGTTTTGGTGGCGTTCAATTAACCAATACGCGCATGAGCGGAAGTCAAGCAATTGATCTGTGCGTGATTTTGTTGGGGACATCTCAAAAGTCGGGAAAATATCATGTATTTATTGTTTGTCTGTTTGTCAAACAAATAAACATACAGACAGGCAGACAGGCAGGCAGGCAGGCAGGCAGACTGTTTATTTGTTTATTTTTTATTTTTATTTCTTTTAGGGGTCTAAATTTATTTATTTGTGTATTGTAAAAAAATAATAAGTTTCAGTCAGATTTATACAGATCACAACGGAATAACTCGAGCCATAAATTTTCTTTAAATTATGTATTGCACGCATGCACACACACACACACACACATACATACATACATACATAGGCTACATACATAGGCCTACATACACTAATGTATGCAGTAGTTATCTTATTAATGGTAAGCCTACATTTGAGACTAAATGTTTTTATTGTGTAGAATTCAATCAATATTTCATGAAATCCACGTACACAGCATCAACTATGTCTTTTGTCCCGTGTACAAGGAATCTGTTTTTAGAGTCTGCAGCCTCCCAATAATAAGAAAAACGAACAAAGAAATACTGACGCATGATTGAATAGTAACTGATTTGCTCAAACATGAGCTGTGAGCATAACAGACCCTATTGATGACAAGCAGTTGACATCGCGCATCATCAAACGTTCTTTACGTGTGATCATCAATACAAAGAACAGGTGTGAAAAGGCATTAGCTAGCTTGTTCGTAAGATCAATTCGGTATAGGAACGAAATATATGTTTAATGAAACATCAGCATTTTTTAAATTTTATTTTATTTGTTTTAAATATTGAAAAATGAAAAATGTTTTAATACTGAGATTAACTGGATATATCACCCAGTCATGTTTAATAGCCTGCTGTTATAACATAAATCGGCGTCTGATCAATTAACCAACTTTAGTCCGTTTGAGTCAAAAAGGGAACCAATGAACTGCAATGTAACTCTATATAATAAATAAAACAATTTATTATTTATTAAGATTTAAACTTAAATTTTAAAAATGTGAGGAAAATGTTTATGATGGGGCCTAAAAAAAATTAACTTTTTTATAACAAATTACCATCAAATCATGTAGATTAAATCTCGGTTTAATAGAGGGGTGAAGACAAAATGCTAGAACAGCCAAGGAAAGCAGCTTCACATACACGTTAAGACAATGATAATGCAGTTAGCGGAGACTACAACTTTGGCTATTCCATCAATTACCTTCATATCTATATCAATTCAGAAGATTTAACCTAGGCAGTTTGATGGTAATGAGTAAATAAACTTTTTCTTTTATTATTTATATTGATTTTTTAAAATTTAAATGTTATTTGAGTTGGTATAGGTTTGAAACTTTATAATATGTTTTTATATTAATTTATTAATTATAAACGTTTTTGTTTTGCGTAAAAATGCATTTTCAGCCACAACACATCTGAACAACCACACACACACACACACACACACACACACACACACACGCACACACATTGGATTTGTGTGAACAATAGAATATATTTAACACTTCTTAATAACTGAGGTCAGAGCATGTAATATGTAAGCTATATGTCAAATAGTATTCTATTTCTAAGAGCAGCAAAATTATTCTAATTTGATCTGAACATGGCGAAGGTTGAAAGCTAATATGCGCCTTTTCGCCACTAAAATACATTCAAACGAAATGGTGCCTAAATTTATGATTACAAATGAATTTTGAAAATATTACTATTCGCAAAACAGATCATTTATTAAGCACAATCGGCATGATTAAAGGTACTTCGACCACCCTCAAAACAATTCGATCAATATTTCTGTAAATTCCTTATAATTCATAGCTTGGAATATGTTTTATGCTCATCCGTATGCGCCTACAGACATCCATTAAGCTTGTTTATGGAAGAATTAAGTTTTTTGGCGCCTGTACTAGCGAAATGCATTAAAGTGGCAGTCTTCCAACAGACGGAGATCTAAAGTTTATTTTAACAACACCACTAGAGCATATTGATTTATTAATCACAGGCACGGCGGAAGCAAGTAGACATTGAGGGGACTGACTGAGATCGAGGGCGCAAAACAAAGTTTCTAGATAGGGGTTCGAGAATATGCTTTCCCATAAACAAATTAAAACTAGATGTCTTGAAATGCAATTTTCTGCATTCTACAAATTTGTTTTTTAAATCTCTGCCTTAAGATTTACTACCAAGAATATTTTTGATTCAGAACTATTGGGGGGGGGGGGCGCCCCCGCCACACCCTCCTGCTCCGCCAAGCCTGAATCATCGGCTATTGGATGTCAAACATTTGGTATTTCTGACATAGTCTTAGAAGGGAAACACGCTACATTTTTCCATTAGTAGCAAGGGCTCTTTTATATGTAGGCTACCATCCCACAGACATGATAGCACTTACCACGGCCTTTGATATATTACCACTCGTGGTGCACTGATTGGAACAAGACATAGACCAATGGGAGAAGGACTTTGTAGCCATATATCGTGGTTTTTATCACGTAACCTCTATAGTTTAAATACCTGACAGTGAGTCGTGGTTGCATATCCACTCGACTCTATGACTTATTTTGAAATCAGTCTTGTGCAGATACACAGTATAGAATATGTTAATGACAGATTCATAATCGTCATATAGGCCTATAATACTATATGTTACGGCTTCTTTTATACCGGTTTTTTTGTAGTACTATATTAACGCAGATTGTCATCAATTTTTTCATAAAAAAGAACATTTCTTTTGAGGGCGAAATGCCATTAATGTCATGACTGTCCGACGGGTTTACGAAATTTAGTTACATGCTATACCGATGGACAATGAAGATTTGACGAAACGAATACATGAGTTGGTATAACAGTATATTAATACACACAGATTAAAATAATCATGAACTATCTAGTATCACTGTTTATGACAATAAAATAAATTGGTTAAACCAAGACACAAGAGACCACATTATATAACCTTATATAATATATGTTTATATATTTTTTTTTTTTACAATCCTATATATTATATACCCGGTATGTCAAATGCCAATCACGTACATGTATCTATACTCTATAAATTTCCATGTCACATTTATCGAATAAATGGACATTATTCTGACAAGCATTAATTCCCTATGGGCCTGCCTGCGGATATCTATTTATAAATTATATTACGTACAATTGATTCTATTAAGTAAACTGGATATGGACACTAATTATTTTCGTTTGTTACGTGTAACAACTGGCCTCGCTGGCGTTGTGATTAAGCCATCGGACACAAGGCTGGTAGGAACAGGGTTCGCAGTCCAATACCGGTTCCCACACAGAGCGAGTTTTAACGACTTAATGAGTAGGTGTAAGACCACTACACCCTCTTCTTTTTCACTAACCACTAACCACTTACCCACTGTCCTGGACAGACATCCCAGATAGCTGAGGTGTGTGTCCAGGACAGCGTGCTTGAACTTTAATTGGATATAAACACGAAAATAAATTCAAATGAAATAAATTTTACGTGTAACTATGTCTTCTTTGTCCACTGAATAATATTGGGTGGTTAGATGCGTTTGCTTCCGTATAATGCAGATAGGCTACGATTCAGAATTTAGAAAGAGAAAATGAAGGTATACCAAATTTAAATCTAAACGGGGTGATCAAGGGACCACCATCTTACACTTTTGAAAAACAAAAAATACCCATGTTATGTTCTACAAAATAAAATGACACTTTTATAGTTATATAGCGTCTAAATACTTGTTTTATATGAGTTGATGGCCAGGTGAATTGTATGCTTACACATCGTTTGTTTTCATATTTATTGAACAGTGACGTCACCCATGAAATTTGATTCCACTGACATAGTACGCGAGACAATAATAGACTAAAGGAATATTAATACATGATCACCAACACTAACGTGACAATACAAGAACACACAGCCTTTCACCATACTTGCCTTTCACATCTGTCATGGTGGTACGTTGGAGCAAGATGTTTGGCGAACGCGCTGAAATAGTCAGAGAACTGAGACAGGAAGGCTCTCACTTTGTTTGGCCATCCTGGGGTGGAGAAAGAAAACGAATAGTTATCCATTTCTGATAGTACCGTACGTCCGTTACAAACTGGAATGTGATGCCGTAATTCCAGATTCTGTTCGTCCGCTGTGCGCCATTTTGCTTTCTATGGTTCCTGCATACATTAGTTACCGATGACAGATTCTGTATCGATAACCACGACTCCAAGACTGGCAAGATTTCTGTATATCGATCTGTGTGTGATGTGTGTTAATAATTGTCTTGCTGCGTTCGATTGGCTAACTCTTTCACAGAGCTTGGGAAAGCGAAGCATATGTCATAACCAGCCATAAATTGAGTGCTGTCATCCGTTGAGATAATCAGTTAGACTCCAACACTGCATCTACATAATTATATAATGCACACTGAATAGCAGATAATTAATTTCATGGCTGTTACAACTGACACTGGCTGTTCTATAATCAAGACAAGGATCTACCGTAGCGAAGTAGGCTTACGATATATTATAGTGATCTAAGAAAGCAAGCAAGGTTTTTTGCTTTGTTTTGTTTAGCGGCATCTTGGCACATTGTTTAATTAGTGACAGGAAAGAAATTCAATTTGTTTAACAATACCCCAGCACATGTTATAACCAGCAGCTATTAGACGTCAAATATACATAGCATTCAAACTAACAACTAACCCACTGTCCTGGACAGATAGCCCAGATAGCTGATGTGTGTGCCCAGGACAGCGTGCTTGAACCTTAATTGGATATAAGCACGAAAATAAGTTTAAAAAAATGAAATGCATAGTATTTGACCTACTAGTCATATATAAACTACAAAATAAAACTCGTCTCCGTAATATATGACTATTCATACTATTTATTAGAAGCAAAGCTCCGCAGACAAGATAATAGATTCCATATCGTTTGATATATCTGTCATAGAGCACTAACTGGAAGGGGAAAACACAATAGGTTTGCTACGGCGGAGGGATCGATCGCTATTCAAGGACTGAAGCCATTCACGCTCTAATAATATTCAATTCTCCTCCAAAATTTGACTTGTGACTACCTGGACGATATATAGCTAGCTGGGGAGAAGAGGGTAGGGTGAGTCAGTTGCGCAATAGATTTTTTTTAAAATAGAAAATAAGTTTAAATTTTCATTTTTTTTTCAAACTCAAAGAAAGCACTTTGTTGCGCTTTTCTCCTATTCTATCCATCCATTTTAAAACCATGACCCCCCCCCCCCCCCTCCGTAATAAGCATAACGTAATATATTAATGTGGCTACTGCTGCTATTCTGCCCCATCTCTTTATAATACTGATAACATAACCGATTATTGGAATAATCCTTCTGTGGCTGCTGATAAACTGGTCCCATCACTTTATTATATTGGCAGTATATAACTTGAGATCGTTATATGTAGCTGCTTGTGCATCGTCCAATTAGTTATAACCTGATCGGTGGAATCCAATATGGTCATTATGTGACTGTTTATAGCCGTCATGACATTTTATTATATCGACAGGACAATGAAACTCTACTAGAGCCGCCTTGTCGCTTTATTTTGTCGAATGGACAATGAAATACTGGCTCCAAGAGGCTACGTATATGTTGTTCCTTCACTTTATTACTATTCGGTACTCTGATATCATATCATTTTAGATGAAGTAACAGCTGTGGTGGCAGGACTCTTGACGGGTGCCACCAGTGTGGTAGGATATGCACACATTTCGCAAAAATCTGATATCATCACTGTTTTGAAAGTGATTCATCAGTGCATGTCATCATAGCTGTATGTATTCCAATGAACTCTGTCCTGAGATGATTTAGTAAACATGTCTGGAAGTGGCAGTCGTCTTTGTGGTGAAAATGGACAGAATTTTTAATTTAGCAAGAAATTAGTAGGATTCAAAAAAAATGTCACAAGCCAAAAATAAAATGAATTGACTGCTCGGCCGAATATTTATATAATTTGGAGCATTTTAGAAGGACAGTCCAAAAATAAATAAGAGAAAGAAGAGAGGATCGAACTATTTAATAATATTATAAAAAAAAGAAGTAATTTTGACATAAAATTTTGAACGGAGGTCTAAAAGTTTAAAGTCCGATCTATATGGTCCGGGCCAGGGGGGAGGGTAAGTTGAAGGTGGGCGGAATTTGGAATACGAATTTTGTAGTTAGGTCAAAGATCGAAAACCAAAATGAGCTACAAACATTTAAGTCCAAACAATAAAATTAGAGTGCTCGATCGAAAAGGTTTTAATGTGATTTGAGCAAGTTAGACGGGCTGCCAAAATAAACTGCGTTGGACTGTTCACTAAAAACTAAACATAAACATTTTGAACTGCGGCCAAAAAGTTTAAGTCCAACGAAGGGAGGTTGCTGTCCTGGTTGCGCAGCGGGACTCATGGCGAGTTGATGGGCTGTTCGAAGTTGAAGTTCGGGAGGTCTTTTTGTAGATTCCAGTAGCAGGACTTCATAACTTCCTGGTAATCTCCTTGTAAGACCATTTTGAGAACGCAGTGTAGTGATGCGTTGTCCATGATCGGATTAAGAAGTTCCTGTCGGAACAGCCCGTCCCGCTCCGCCGTCACATACAACTTGGCCGAGTGCTTGGCTCCTTGGATCTGGTACTTCCTGTGGCGAGATGGAAGATGGCGCCACGATGAATCGCTCCACGGCCCGTTGATCTGTGACTTCTCGGTAAAATCGCCCTGGATAGCTCCACGGTATTTCGCCGGCAGCTTGTCACACACGATCGTCCAAGAGGAATGCTCGGTGGCCGTAGACACTTTCCTCCTCTTGTGTTCACGTTGGACATCTGCCGTGTCAACAGCAATAACTGAAGGAGCTGGTGGACTGGCTGGTGGATCAATAATGATCATATGGCCAGTCTCCATCGGCGTGGGTGCTGGAACAGAAGGGACCGCCACTGTCAGTTTTGGTTCCCCCTGGGCCGCTCCTGGCGTAGGCTCCTGTCGAGTCGCTGATTGGGGAGACGACGCAGAAGAGACCGACCCCGGTGGTTTAGCCCCTGTCGGTCTCGCCTTCTTCTTGGGAGCAGGTGGGACCGCCCCTGGCGGTTGAGACGCTGGGGTTGGTCCCCGCAAGGCTCAATGGGTAGGTGTAAACCACTTGCACCGACCAGTGATCCATAACTGGTTCAACAAAGGCCATGATTTGTGCTATACTAATAAAAGATCCCATGCTGCCTGTCGTAAAAGAGTAGCCTATGTGGCGACAGCGGGTTTCCTCTGTAAAAAAAAACAGTGTCAGAATGACCATATGTTTGACGTCCAATAGCCAATGTTAAGATAAAAAATCAATGTGCTCTAGAGGCGTCGTTAAATAAAACAAACTTTACTTTCACCCCACAGACACATCTACTTCAGAAATATTTCTATGTTTGGAATATAATGTAAACATACTAAGAGTAAACCACTTAAATATAATTAACTTTATTTATCAACTGAAGTCAGAACCCGCATGCATATACACGTACGGACGCACAAACAAACGCGAGGGAGAAGAAGCACTCAAACGCACAAGCACGCACAAAATTTCTGATTAGGATATCAAAGGCCGTTGCGATACGTGGTATGCGTTTTTTTTGTGTGTGTGGGGAATGCATTTAATGTTAATGGAAACATGTAGCGGATTTCCAGTGAAGACTATATGAATTACCGAATTAATTATTAATAAATCAATGTGCTCTAGTTAGTTGTGTCAAAAAACTAAACATCTCACCATAAAGCAAAATATCTATATAAGACTGAGTCTATGTTTTACAAACCGCTTTTCTCAATTATAATTATTTTTACAAGCGTATAGTTTGTATGTTTGCGTGCGTGCGTGTGTGTGTGGGGTGGGGGGGTGTTACTAGGGACCTCTCTCCTACTGAAAGCATACACCAAAATTTTGTTTTGCGAGGATTTTAATGATTTGAATGATATGTCGTATCAGGTAACATTATTTAGTTTCACTTTAAGTATTTTTAAACTCGGTATTTATATGGCAAATATAACAATATACATTCAGTTTTCAACCGGTGATATAGGCTCACACCATTTATGACCCTTGATAAAATGTCGGACAATGAATATTAATTATACCATTTGAAACATAAATCTGCATTTGTTTAGCATATCTCCTAAGATTATAATCATAGCACCACTCGAAGCCAAAACCTATATAAATCCTAGTCTGTCTTGTGCCTACATCGGTTTTACAGTATCACAATAAATAAACAAACACATAGGCGTACGGGCTCCCATTTTTGTACGGGGTGGGTGGATGGGTGGAGTGGGGGACAGGCCTATTTTTGCCCGATTTAAATGAAAATGCCCAAATCTTAATACCAACACTTATGCATATAGCTTTACTGCGCCAAACAGCTATATAGGGTTGCAAACGAATCACGAAAAAAAAATCATGGACTACAACTAATATTTAGGTAAAATGATGGAAATACATGGTGAACAGTCTTCAGACCAGCTCATTTTGCTCGAATATCTGTAGTTTTTGCCCGAATTTGAGTATTTGCTCCAGTACGGGAGGGGGAATGGGAGGTGCCCCCACTGCCCTCTATCTCGTACCCCAGATAGCACACCATGGTTGGCCCAACGTTGGTCAAACATATACCATACCGTTGGCCCAACGTAGATTGCCGACGTTGGCACATGGTCATTGTGTGCGTTGGTCCAACGTTGGCTCAATGATGGTAATTCCATGTTGCACCAACAGTGTACCAACGTTGTGCCAACATTTTCATACCGCGTTATATAGTTGGCCCAACGTTGGGCCAATGTAATTAAAAATAACAAAAGCACAGTTGTAACATTTATTATCGAACTACTGCTGCAATGACAAATGCAGAAGATAACGAAATTATTTAAAATTAAAATTAAAGTACGCTTATTGGTAAACTCTATATCTGAAGTCAAGGCAAGGATCAGCAAGGCTTTTGTGGCACTGAAGAACATCTGGAAGACCAACAAGATCAGCCAAAGAACCAAGATTCGACTGTTTAACAGCAACGTCCTGAGTGTGCTGCTGTATGCAGCGGAATCGTGGAAGGTCACCAAAGGCATTCCATCAGATGCTGGAAGTTTTTCAGAACAAGTGCCTCAGAAGGATTCTGCGCATCTACTGGCCAAACAAAATCACCAACAAGGAACTCCAAGAAAGGACAGGCATGCAGCCCATCTCTCTCGAGGTTAAAGGCCGCAGATGGAAATGGATTGGACACGTTTGCAGAATGCCACTGACATCCATCCCAAGAGTGGCTATGCGCTGGACCCCTGGTGGCAAGAGAATGAGGGGGGAGACCCAAGGAGACCTGGAGAAAGATCGGTGGAGCGGGAGATGAAGACTCTTGGGTAGAGTTGGGCCCAGGTGACGAAGAGGTGACGGAGCTTGCAACGGACACACAGCATTGGCGTTCTTTGGTGTCGGCCTTATGTGTGACCGCACACGGAGAGGATTAAGTAAATAAGTATTTAAACAATATTTAAAATAAAATTCGTATAGCTCGATAGTATAGCATTCGTCTTAGATGTGATCGACACTTCTCAATGGGAAGATCCATATGCATTTTCTCATGAAACCCCCTCCCCTACCGAAAAAGAAAAAAAAAAAGAGAGAGAGAGAGAGAGAAAAAAAACCCTACAAAAGCCCCAAAACAAAACAAATATATTTAAAAAAGAAAAGAAAAAAAAGAGAAAAAAAAAGACGAAGAAGAAAGAAAACCCATGCAATTTACTGTCTGCGAGATTATGTAAAAATCCTTCGGGCTGGGCGGGACGGAAAGGGTCGATTCCAAAGTTAGAGCACATTGATTTATTAACCATCGGTTAATGGATGTCAAACATTTGGCAATTCTGACTCATAGTCATCAGAGGAAACCTGCTAAATGTTTCCATTAATAGTAAGTGATCTTTTATATGCACCATCCCACAAACAGGATAACATGGTGCACTGGCTGGAACAAGAAACAGCTCAAGGGGCCCACCGACGGGAATCGATCCTAGACCTACCACGCATCAAGCAAGCTCTTTACCACTGGGCTGCGTCCCGCCCCGATGCGATTCTAACAACAGACGCGTAATGAAACACACACACACACACACACACACACACACACACACACACATAAATATATATATATATATATATATATATATATATATACAAACTTGTATTTTATGTCCCCAAAGAGTTGATCTGTTCGAACAGCTCATAATAGTCAGAGATGGAAGCTGAACGGTTCGGGTTTTATTCCCGTCCAAATCATTACCCCACGATTGTCCTATCAAAAAAAATATGGTACGTACTGTACTGTTTATCGAAAGGTGCTGATTTATTGGTAGTATAATAGGCCTATGTGGCAGCTATTTCTCTAGCTCTCTACTTCGACCAATACAAATGTCAAAATAACCAGATGATTTCCACAGCATGGTAATTTGAAGTTTTTTTTGGCGGGGTGACACCCTCGCCCTGTATCCGCATCTGTGCTAGACACCAAATAGGCGGCGGGACATAGCCCAGTGGTAAGGCACTCGATTGATGTGCGGTCTGTTTGGGATCAATTCCAGCCAGTGCACCTCGACTGGTATATCACAAGCCGTAGTATGTGCTATCCTATCTGTGGGATGGTGCATATAAAAGATTCTTTGCTACTAATGGAAAAATGTAGCGAGTTTCCTCTCCTAGACTAACCACAGAATATCCACATGTTTGACATACAATAGCCGATGATTAGTAAATCAACGTGCTCTAGTGTTGTCGTTAAATAAAACAAACTTCTTTTTTTTTATGACACAAGATAGCCGCGGTTTCTTTCTTTCCCCGTGACCTGCTCGAAGACGCCGTCATCTCTCCAAATTAATCGTATACGTCTCTTACTATCATTAGCGCACATGTTCAGATTGAAAAATCTCGCCGAGTTAATTGGATCGTGAATATTGCCATGACGACGTTTTACCATTTATTTTGTAATCTGATGCCAGTTTTGAACCCGGCGCGAGATACCGATACTCCGTGACCCGTTACCCACTAACAAGAACTAAGCAGTCTTCCTGTTTTTATCTCCCCGTTACTCGCGCCACAGGTGAAGAATACATGATCGACGGGAGTCGGCATTTTCCCGTGAGGTTTGTGGACATTGTGTCTGCTACAGTATAGAACACACACCGCATGTAGGCTACGGTGGAGACATCTTCCGCAGTACTTCCACGGAATTCTGTTCTCGTGCGACAAGTGGTATTGGTGCAAGAAGATGTTTGCGAAACAAAGAACAATTGCTTAACTGTAAGTCATGATGATATATTATTTTCTTTCTCTCGTTCATTTTCTCTTTATGACAAACACGCACATAGCTTGGCTTGCATAATTACATCAACATAGCTTAGTTATGGTATCATGTTTGCGTCTCTATTTGGCTTCGATTATTCCCCCTCAGGGGTATTCTTTGACTTCGCGAACATTGCGAGCGTTGTTTTATGCCTCTCTGGAAGGCATTACTAATATCAGCCGTTATGTATTATCATTGTTGTTATTATAGATTTATTTATTTTTGTAAGCAGTTTGCAGGTACATTTATTAATCCATAAAAATTATGTAGCTTGACGGATGTTTCATATATTGCTGACAGAACTATTTAATAGATGATTAACTGCAAAAAAAAAAAGCATGTTGGTCTACTTATTGCTTATTATTAATATTGGTGGTGAAGATATATGATGTATTTGCACAAGATTATACTTAAAAGATATATTTACAAACTACTGAAGAGTGCAATTAACAAACTGCAAAAAGAAAAAATGCAAAAAAAGAAAAAAAGAAAAAAGGAAACTAAAAAGAATCAAACATAAAACATAACTGTATACAAAACCAATATATTGAAATGTCCTCCTATCCACAATCACCAACACCTAACACAAAACCTTATTTTTTAATTTTTTTTTACCGAAACCCAAAAACTATAAAACAAAACAAAAAACTTTTTTTTAAATTCATTTGTCACCTAATAACTGATATCTTTTTGTTAATGCTGGGTTGCCCAATCAATCAATCAATCAATCAATCAATCAATCAATTATCCATCCATCCATCCATCCATCCATCCATAAAAACACTCACTCATTTGAATGCTGGTCAACTCTCCCCAAAACCAACTTGCCCCCTACCAACTCACCCCAGTGTTTGGACAACTCATCCCAAACTTTACTGTCTGTAAATAATTGTGACAAAATTAAAAATGGACATCTACAACTCTTGTGTCATTTTATGTATTAATATTACAGTGAAAAGCTGCTATTATGATCACTTATTAAAATGGTTTTATATTGGGGAGATCCAATAATGAATTACAATTAACTGTCAAGCCTATTTTAACGACATTTGTGAGTTTGTCCCTTATATCCTTAAAGGAATGATCAGGCAAGGCTTTTGGACTCCCGACTGGTGTGCATATTCAACAATATTTAATGCACATTATGGCTTAAAATATTAGTATATTTAATTAATAAAAGGGTAATGATATGAGTTCACTAAACAGTGTGAGGCAAGTTGACCAACCACTGGGACGAGTTGGTACGGGGCGACTGAGTTTTGGGGCGAGTTGACCTGCTCCCACTCATTTATGTAGTGGTAGAAACATTTGTTATGTTTTTGTGTGGTTATGTTTAATTCCTTTTATGTTCAGTTATTTAGGAATGTTTTGTTGGGAATATGAGGGTTGGGTCACCCCATCAAGATTACAGATTCCATCATGTGTTGCTGCCTTGCCACCCATTTGTGAAGGCAGTCATTTTATTTAAGACACCCAGTAAACTCACTGGATTATTTCTGCATGCCAACAAATGCTTTACAACTGTTATATACAGGCGTTGTGCATTCAGGTTGGGAAATGAATATAAGACTCCTTGTTGCCAATCTAAATGAGTTTTTGTGTAGTCTTTATTACATTTTTAATGTTTCACAGATTCACACAGTTTGCAGATGTTTTATTTTTTCATACCCCGATGTACGTAAACGAAGTAACAGACATTTATATGGAAGTGTAAACAGTGCTGGAGTTTCATTAAACTGTAAGCCTTCCTTTCTGTTTTATTTTAGCACTATCTGAGATCCATTTTGAAGATGACACTGAAGATACTAGGATGTCCCCAGGTGTTGCTCTTGGTGATTCTTTGCCTTCACAAATATTCCACTACTGCTGAAACAGTCAACTTGACAAATTCATCAGATGGTAAGTCACTAATTACTAATGATGTCAGGGCTTGCTCTGGCAGTCGCCAAATTCGCCAATTGCGAATTTCAAAATCAACTGGCAAATTTTACTTTAATTTGGCGAAATAATTTCATGAAATAATTGATATTTTGTCAGAAAAATAACTGGATTTTCAGCAATTTTTGAAGTTTAGTAGATAATTTGGCGAAATGTTTTTCTGACCTAGAGCCAGCCCTGGATGCGTGAGTCTCGTAAGTGGGTGGTTGGTTACATCTAAGATGTTGGGTTCTGCCCTCCCCCTGAAGATGACGGATTCTGGTGTTTTCTAATCACACATTTTGCTTAAAATTACCAAAATAGGTTATTCCTTTTCAACTTTATGTGTAAGCAAAGAATATGTATATCTTATGTACATGCTGGAATAGTTTAGACTATCATAAGGTAAAATCTGCACTTGGTTAGACTCCAAAATATAGAATAAACAGTGTACGGTTCATCAATTTCTTAAAACTACATTATTTATTATTACCTTTATCACAGTAAAACAAATAGTCTAAGCTTCATAAAATTTCTTAAAACTGCATTTTCTAATTATTCTCTCAAAGTACATATGTACATGTGTGTATATACAGTGATAAACTCTTTTAAGCATTTAATGTTGCTGCCAGGTCATAAATGTGTCATATTCCTCATGAATTGCTCGGTTTTAATGGTATGTGTAGGTCTTCCCAATTAACTGTAAAACACTTGGCAGAGACGAGATAATGGTCTAGGAGAGATGATCTACGGCAGATACATGCTGGGCCGCACTGGGAGGTGTATTTCATTTACAGAAGTTGTGTTGGGACCACTTTTGTGATGGCATTTCCAGGTTAAACACATAGCAACAAATGTTTTACATAAATCACAGATTACAATGTATCCAGGGATCAAATGTTTATTTTGTGGGACCACGGCAAGTATTGTGTTCATATAATTTTTTTTTAGGGCACTTGTATTCCAACTTTCGACGGCTCAACCCCATCCCCACCTCCCCCCCCAAAAAAACAACAAAAAAACCCCAAAACAACCAATCTTTTATATGTATATTTTTCAACTTTTTACAATAACTGTACAGTTGGCATACATTACATGTACAGATATAACCTTGGATGTCGTGTGAATGTGTGAGTGAAAGTTGAGTTTAAATACATGTTAAAAAAATCACTTTTTTCTTTTCTTTTTTTCAATGTTAAAAACAATTCTTGGGTTATATTGACTACCTGCCCTTGTTTCCCCTGGATGGGGGTAGGCACAGTGTAACAGGGAATCTGTGATTAAAAAAAATAATAATAAAAAAATAAAAAATTAGGGCACCAAGGCAAGTTGAAGGGCACTAATATTTTAAAACTGGATAAACATTTTTTTAAAAATAAAATCGTGATTATTTTTTGCAAGTAAGGATACATATACAACATGGAATGTATGAGAAGGACACGGTGGAAAACCAGGTAAGGCACCACTGCATTTTTCTTGCCGTCGACAATGTTTGTATACCTACATTTATCAAAATTAATGCAAAAAAGTTAAAGTTTGTTTTGTTTAATTAATCATTGGCTATTGGATGTCAAACATTTTGTAATTCTGACTCGTAGTCATTCGAGAAAACCCGCTACATTTTTCTAATGCAGAATGGGATCTTTTATATGCACTTTCCGACAGACAGGAAAGCACATACCATGGCCTTTGGCCAGTTGTGGTGCACTGGTTGGAACGAGAAAAAACACAATTAGCTGAATGGATCCACTGAGGTGGTTCAATCCTGTGATGCAAGCACCTCAAGCGAGCACTCAACCGACTCAGCTAAATCCCGCCCCTGGCTATTGGATGTCAAACATTTGATAATTCTGACTCGTAGTCATTAGAGGAAACCCCTTACATTTTTTCTAATGCAACATGGGATCTTTTATATGCACTTTCCCACAGACAGGAAAGCACATACCACAGCTTTTGTCCAGTTGTTGGAACGAAAAAAGTTGAATAGATCCACCGAGATGGTTCTATCCTGCGACGCAAGCACCTCAAGAGAGCGCTCAACCGACTGAGCTAAATCTCGCCCCCAACATTAATAAAAATAACATTGTGTAATTAGAAAGAAATGTTTTATTTAACGACGCACTCAACACATTTTATTTACGGTTATATGGTGTCAGACATATGGTTAAGGACCACATAGATTTTGAGAGGAAACCCGCTGTCGCCACTACATGGGCTACTCTTTCCGATTAGCAGCAAGGGATCTTTTATTTGCGATTCCCACAGGCAGGATAGCACAAACCATGGCCTTTGTTGAACCAGTTATGGATCTCTGGTCGGTGCAAGTGGTTTACACCTACTCACTGAGCCTTGTGGAGCACTCACTCAGGGTTTGGAGTCGGTATCTGGATTAAAAATCCCATGCCTCGACTGGGATCCGAACCCAGTACCTACCATCCTGTAGACCGATGGCCTAACCACGACACCACTGAGGCCGGTTTGTGTAATTAATGTGCACATGTATGTAAGTGCCACTGAAGACATTTAGGAGAGGTTATGCTCCCAGGTCTCTTACTTTGTACTACAGGCCTCAAATTTGGCAAATTACAGGGCAAAGCCATTTGACTTATTGTGTTCCAGTCTGATGACCAATTAGTAAAATGCTAAATAATTTTCAGAGCTTTGGGGCATTTGACTAGGGCACTGCAACAATTTACTGCATGGCCACCATCAACTTCGAGCCCTGGCACTATTGTAGGTCTTTTAATCAAATACTGTGGTGCACTTCTGGACAGTTGAAATTAGTTTTTTAAAAACGAATCTTAAAATAACAGTAGAAAAAATTGGAGTGCCATGCTCAATCCCTCCTGGAATCCAACAGCCCTGGTATAGTAGTTTTTTTGAACAGCAAAAAGTAATTTCACACTGAATGCTGCTTCCATGATTTGCATCAGTGTGTATGTGTTTGGAATAAAGATGATCTGAAAAATTTATTCATGGCTCTTGATGTGCTTTAGTTGAACTCCATTAGCCTCTTGTCAAATCCTGACAGGGAATGAATGAATGTTTAATGAGCTCCCTGCAGAAATAAAAACAGCAAATATCTAGTTGATTACAAAGTGCAGAAATGAAGAACACAAAGCAGTACAAGAAAACTCTATTCAGAACAAGAGCAGGATTATCCCCAAGGTTTTCCAAGAATATTTTCCAAGAATGTTTTCCAAGAAGGCATATCAGTTGGTGGTTGCTTTGGTTTAAAGGTGTTTGTTTTGTTTTTGTTTGTGTGTTTTTTTGTGTGGGTGTTTTGGGTGTGGGTGAAAGGGAATGGACTTTGATAGGACTGGTACAATTTTGACCTAATATTCAAGTTTTTTTTAAATTAATATTTTAGCACAAGAGTGCAAACATGTTCCCTTGTACCTCTAGTAATCTATGGTGTGGATGTAGTTCAGTGGTAGAGTGCTTGCTATAGGCTTCTTGGATTGCAGGATAGACTGCCATCTGTGGACCTAACATTTCATTTCAACTTATTTTTGTGCTTATATCCAATTAAGGTTCAAGCATGCTGTCCAGGGCACACCTCAGCTATCTGGGCTGTCTGTCAGAGGGTTAGTGGTTAGTGGATGATGAGAGAGAAGAAAGTGTAGTGGTCTTACACCTACCCATTGAGTCATTAAAACTTGTTCTGGGTGGGAGCTGGTACTGAGCTGTGAACCCTGTACCTACCAGCCTTATGTCCGATGGCCTAACCATGACACCACCGAGGCCAGTGTTGACCGAGGCCAGTGTTGACCGTAACAAGTGTTTTTCCAATCAACAAGTGTCCCATGACATATCTCAAGTGTTTTTTTTTTTAAATCACTTGCTGCTGTTTGGTAGGTGTAACCTTTGTGGTGGTAGCTTTTAGACCAAATGTCAAGTAACATTACATTTGATAGAGATTAGCAGTTTCCAAATACTGTAACTAGTTTAATAACACCTCCACACATTGTTTTATTTGTGGAGATAGATGTTATTATGGAAATTGAAGAACTTGATCTTGAAAAAAATTGCACACTAAAGTTAAAATCTGTCACATGAAATATTGATACACAGATAAAACTATAAAAACTCAAATAATTATCACTCAAATTATAAACTGAATTTAAATCACAATTTCCCAGCTGATGCAGGTTTTTTGTACCCAAGTAATTTTGTCACTTTTTTTGCCTCCATACAGTATGCCTCGGTCAAGGTCAGGTTAAGTTAATTTATAATCACATTTAAGACATCATTTTGCTACATTTTAAATTTTATGATGAATTTCTATTTAAAGGTTGGGTTAAAGTTTGTTAAAGTTTCCTGAATTGCCTTTAACTCTTGAATAGTTTAATGGATAAAGTTAACATTTTGTATGGATATTCATCCCCATGGCCAAGTTAGGGTAATTTAGAATTTGGTTAACATTTGGCTAATATTTTGTTAATATTTTGTTTAAGTTTTCTTGATTGTGTTCAACCCTTGAATCCTTCAGTGTTATGGCTTTCATATTGGTTATAGATGTTCATCTGAATATGACCCTGGGGAAAGGTCAATGTCATTTAGAACTGTTCACCAAGTAATAGTGCACAGCCCAAGCCTAGTTAAATTGACCCCAGAACAAAGTCATGGTCTTTTTTTCATGCTGTTTAAAATGTGTTATCACAGATCTGTACTAGACACATGCTGCAGAGATGAAATGTTGAAAGAAGTTGGTTTGTTTTTGGTATAGGTATTTAACAATATACAGGTGAAGATTAAAGGTGATGATTTGTTTTTGAAACAAACAGAGCTTCCTTTCAGCTGTGTTGAAGGTTCTGATTGGGTTAGAGATATAGAGACCAGTTGTTTATTTTCGTAATAGTGTAAAGTTTTTAATGGAATCTTTGTACAAGGAGATGACACCTGTTTATTTTTACAGTTCCTTATCAAGGAAGTGTAAGTAACTGAGTTAATTATACTTTAGCATTATGCTTGACGTTTATTGGGAGTTCATACTGTTCTATACACTTACACATTATATAGCTGTTGAGAGAGAAAAGCAATTCTGATTTTAATGTTTTTCTTTTTAAAAAGGTGATGTAATGGTCCAAAAGATATAATAGCTGAAAATATTTGACATTGCCTGATAATTATATTTGATGGCATAATAGAATAGTAAGGTGGCCTTTTAACACAGGTGGTTGCTAAATAGTTTTACTAAATCTCATAGCTCCTAGTGTGATCAAAATATCTGTATGTGTCTGTCTCTTTCTTTCTCTGTCTGTCTGTTTCAGTCTCCATCTCTTATATGTCTCTGTGTGTCTGTCTCTGACCCTTTCTCTGCCCCCCCCCCTCTCTCTCCCTCTCTTTCTGTCTCTCTCTCTCTCCATAGCTGCTGGAAAACATCATTCACACAGTTTTAAACTTAGTTGCCTCGGGTAATGAAACTACAGAAGTAGCCCCAGGATGCCCAGTTTTGTCTGTCAACTATTGACTGATTTGATTTTAAATTACCATTTCTTGCTGATAGCCTTTGTCAGAATTATGTCCGTTTTTAGCTCAGCTTTGTTTCCATTGTGCATTTTTGCATCATTCTATAAACAGTATACTCAGGTTTAAATTAAATATGTATATTATTAAACAACAAATAGTAGTTTTAAAAAGATTGAAAAACTAAATTGCTTATTTCATATTTTAAAACTACCTATGTTATTTATATTTTTGCACCGGCCTCGGTGGCATTGTGGCAGGCCATCGGTCTACAGGCTGGTAGGTACTGGGTTCGGATCCCAGTCGAGGCATGGGATTTTTAATCCAGATACCGACTCCAAACCCTGAGTGAGGGTAGGTGTAAACCACTTGCACCGACCAGTGATCCATAACAGGTTCAACAAAGGCCATGGTTTGTGCTATCCTGCCTATGGGAAGCGCAAATAAAAGATCCCTTGCTGCTAATCGGAAGAGTAGCCCATGTAGTGGCGACAGCGGGTTTCCTCTCAAAATCTGTGTGGTCCTTAACCATATGTCTGACACCATATAACAGTAAATAAAATGTGTTGAGTGCGTCATTAAATAAAACATTTCTTTATTTTTATTTTTGCATAGCTCTTTATTCTGTGTTTAATTTAATTTTATAATTTTTATATGCACATGTTTTGATCATCAATATCAGTAGTCAATGAATTTATTTTGTAGGTGTCATTAATTATTACCCATATGGTTAAAAATATCTTGGTACATATCAAAGTGATACCTCCCACCAGAACGCCAAGTGGGACGTAACACATCGTCATCACATGATGATGTCATTCTTCTAAAGCCAAAATCAGGGGATTGACTTTTTTATTATCTCAGTCTTGTTTATTTAGAGGCCTGTAATAAGTACTGGTAAGTACATACATATATATATATATATATATATATATATATATATATATATATATATATATATATATATATATATGCAACCCTGAGAAGGCCCTGTCTGTTGATTTCTCTTGGTCCTGTACTAAAAAGTGAAGATTGACAACCCAGTGCCATGTGTGTGTGATAACACATGGTTTTCATCAAGTCTCCTATTAGCAGTTGCAGGATTTGTACACACTGCTTTCATTTCCTCAAACACTTAAAGCCTCATTATCTCCATGGAAAACAGACGCTAGGAAGCTATACTGTCTGTGTTTATAACATGCATAGAAAGAGTGTAGGAATATTGATATAGATCACTGTTTGTCACGAGATGTCTTCTTTTTTTCTTTTTTTTTGCTTTTTTCCTTCTTTCATTTTTCCTTGTTTTTTTCTTTTTCTCAATTTTTTCTTTCTTTAATTCTTTCTTTCATTTTGTTTTTGGTTTCTTCCTGGATTCTTTGTTTCTTTTTTTTTTTGCTGCTAGTTTCTATATTTCTATATTTCTTTCTTTTGTTCATTCCTTCCTTTCTTCATTCTTTAAGTTTTTGTCTCTTTTGCATGTTTAATTTTTCTTTGATTTTCTTGCATGGAGTCACATGGGATATATGTAGTTAACCTGCTTAAATCTGAAGTGTGATTATTCATAGGATAACTTCATTATTGGTGGCAGCAGCTGGTTTCCTTTCTCTTTATGTAGATCATGTGTTGCAATAATGTATTGTATACCAGTGTGTGTGTGTGTGTGTGTGTGTGTGTTCGAGTGCGTGCGTGTGTGTTCGTGTGCGTGCACGTGTTTGTGTGTATATGTGAGTGATTGTGTGTGTGTGTGTGTGTGTGTGTATGTATGTATGTGTGTGTGTCTGTATATGTTTGTCTATATGTATGTGTGTGAGTGTTTGTGTGTGTGTGTGTCTGTATGTGTTTATGTGTGTGTGTCTCTGTGTGTGTGTGTGTGTGTGTGTGTGTGTGTGTGTGTGTGTGTGTGTATGAGTGTATGAGTGTATGAGTGTATGAGTGTGTGTTTTCAAGTGACCATCGTGTAAAATGTGGTTAGGAGTGGGACATTTCCTTTCTTTTTATTCCTTTCATTTCGTTTTCTTGTTCACTTATTTTTCTTGCTCTTTCTTTCTCTTCTCCCTTCTTTGTTATTAATTAATTAATTAATTAATTTATTTATTTGTTTATTTGCTCTTTCTTTTTAAAACTCTATTTTTCTAAATTCATTTTACCACATTATACTGAAGTGCCAAGTTGAACTATACATGCATTCATCTTGACTTCATTTCCCACCTATATGTACGTACTAACATAATTAAATGAAGGTAAATGAGAGCTCTTCAATGTTTCCCACTTGAACACCTCTTAACCACCCATCGTGAAATGCTAGACAACTTGTAAAGGTTTACAGAAGCGCCCAAGATTGTAATTTAAAAGGTAACAGTTAGTGCTTTAAAAGACAGACCTTTGATCCTCTTTACAGATAGCTACTTTGCTGGCCCATCCATCAGACATCACAACAAGCATAAAACCACTGAGATACAGGAATTTATTGCCAACAGCACACACTAATATTGCACTTAACATCTCTTAGGGCTGCTTATACATGTATCTGTCTGCTGGCAATAAAAACAAAAATGGCTGACATTTCCTAACTAGACCAATTACCCTGTGAATAAAGTATGAATGAAAGGAACTAGTGTCAAAATGAACATTTAATACTGATGAATGTTGCTTTGATAAGCTTTAGGGGTGGGATGTAGCCTACTGGTAAAGCGCTTGCTTGATACATGGTCAGTTTGGGGTCGATTCCCATCGGTGGGTCCATTGGGTTTTTCTCGTTCCAGCCAGTGCACCACGACTGGTATATCAAAGGCTGTGGTATGTGCAGTCCTGTCTGGGATTGTGCATATAAAAGATCCCTAGCTACTAATGGAAAAATCTAGTGGGTTTCCGTTCTAAGACTATGTCAAAATTACCAAATGTTTGACATCCAGTAAATCATTGTACTCTAGTGGGGTCATTAAACAAAACGAACTTTAACTTTAACTTTGATAAGCTTTGAGGAGAAATTAAAACTCAGTCTTTGTATGTAATTTGTAAAAGTGACTTGCTCTGGGTTTTTTACTAGTGCAGCCGGAGCCTGAAACTATAGAATCAATTGTCTCCATTTGTCATAGGTGTACGGGCTCCCAATTTTGTGGGGTGCAGGCTGGCTTTTGCCCAAATTAAAAGAAAATGCCAGAATCGGGATAACAACATCTATTCATATTAACATTACTACCAAACAGCTATATAGGGTTACAAATGAATCACTATGCATTTTTACATGGATTATAACTAATTTTGAAATTCCAAATGTTTGACATCCAATAGCCGATGATTAATTAACAATGTGCTCTAGTGGTGTTGTTAAACACAACAAACTTCAATTTTGAAGCTAGAATGATGGAAATACATGGTAAAAAGGCCTCAGATTAGCACATTTTGGCCAAATATATCCATCATTTTTGTCTGAATTTAAGCATTTGCTCCAGTGGTACAGTGCTCGTTTGATGTGCATTCGGTCTGGGATCGATCCTGTTGGTGGGCCCATTAGGCTATTCCTCGTTCCAGCAAGTGCTCCATGACTGGTATATCAAAGGCCATGGTATGTGTTATCTTGTCTGTGGGATGGAGCGTATAAAAGATCCCTTGCTGCTAATCAAAAAGATAAGCCCATGAAGTGGCGACAGCGGGTTTCCTCTCTCGATATCTGTGGGATTTTAACCATATGTCCGACGCCATATAACCGTAAATAAAATGTGTTGAATGTGTCATAAAATAAACCATTTCATTCCATATCTAGGGTTCCATTGATTACAAAATGTGCTGGCAAATCATTAAATATGTATCCCCTCATTTACATTTACATTTTCATTGCATATAGTTGTCACTTTGTTGTGAAAAGAGTGTGAAATAAAATACCATGCGTTATAGTTTACTGGGCTGATAAAACTGCATTTTATGACCATACCCCTGTCACATATCTCACCAGTACATACCACATTAGTGACAGGTGCAGCTGTATTAAATACTCTACATAATGTCTGGGTCACTTTGAACTTTGACCCCAGTGCCAAGATGCTATTTGCTAGACAACAATCTAGGCGTTTTGGGTTAGAGATAGCAGTTTTGATATTTGACTTGATGGCCATAGCTCTCACTTTGCAAAATTAACATCATATCTTATTAACTTTGACATTTTTAAAAGTAGACTACATGTTAAAAATAATAATCGGCAAATGATTTCAAAATTAATTTCGAGCATGGTGAATTCTTGTAACAATAATTAATGAATAGATATTCTTGTAAATACTAAACTAGGTAAATATCAAACTACTTGATAATTTGATCAGTAGAAACAGATCCCTGCTGATTGTATACAACTACATGATGTTACAAATTATGCTTTGTATAACAATACAATTGGAATTTTTTTATATGCACTTCCCAACAGACAAAAGGGCATAAACCAAGATTTTGTATATACAGTCAAACTTGGTCTAACGGTCACCTGTACATAACGGTCACCTGCCTATAACGGCCACTATAAATCCCCCCAATGCATTTCCTTCCTTATTTGACCTGTACATAACGATCACCTGTCCATAACGGCCAGCGGTCACTATTTTTCACCCAAAATCACAGGTTGAACCTGCTATAACAGTCACAAGATAATCGTCGTTAAGATGTTTTTTGGTTTATTTTTTGTCCCTGGTTATGTCTTTACTTTTTCAATCATCTTACAAATTATAAATTAAATGTGTTTATATGGCCAGGTCTGTAGCTTTGGGTTTATGTTCCGTCAAAGTAAAGTTCCATTGTAATTCTCTGATCGTAATTGAAAAACAAATGGGCACTCAATAACTTCCATGACACGCAGTTACTGGTGGTGTAATTTGATTGGTTCTCAGCATCCTCACTGAACAGTAGACGACTTCCCATTGGCTGTACATAATGTCATCTGTATGTATGGTCACTCTATTGAGTCCAGAGAAACAAAAAAAATGAGGTGTTATGTTAAGTGTCTGATTGTTTCTAGTCAGACATGATTGGTAAATAAACATGAACTGCTGCAGGCGGTGGTCATTAAAGATTCCCTGTGTTAGGATTATTTAATGACTCATGATCTTATTCACCTGTGACATGAAACAAACAAATGAGTTAAACATGCCACATGTCAATGTTTGCGAAATGTATTAACGAATACGTTTGCATGCAAAATACCACCGAAAAATCGTACTGCTTTAACGTTAGCACAGAGAATTGACGTTATTAACAACTCTGAGAAAGGCAATTTAAGTGTATGAAAGATCGCCGATGTTTTGGTATAGGACGTTCTCAGATTAATTCTATTTTAAAAAGGAAAGCTGATATTCTGGCCGATTTTGACAATTATGTTCAGCCGGAAAAAAAAAGGCAGAAGAAAGCAACAGGCAATGATGACATAAACAAGCTAGTGTGGGAATGGTTTAAAAATGTGTGATATGTTTTAATATATGGGTTCTAATTTTGAACCTGTATATAAGGGTCACTTGTCTATAATGGCCACTTTTGTCATGTCCCTTGGGCGGCTGTTATATACAGGTTTAACTATATATATATATACTGTAAATCATGAAATTAATGCGTCATGATATTATTGCGTCCCTTCATGGGTGCACATAAATGCGTATTTTTATTAATGAGTTGGGCATAGGTGTTAAATTGTTTTTTTTTAAACCTACTTCACATCAAATAAAAAAAACCTCTCATTTGTAGTAATCCTATTGCTAGTATTTTAGTTCACCTTTCATGTGGAAAGAGAAGTGATTTGTTTTCATAGCAGCCACGCAAGAGGAAACCACTCATGCGTAATCGGCTGATCAAGAAGTTCTAATTAGTATACTTATATGAAAACCTGTAGGTGAAGATTAGAGCTTTCTCTTATGAAACCACTGCATGCCAGATGGATTGTTAGTGTGTTTGACAAACTTAAAGTGAAAACGGACATGATTCGAAGTGGGTGGAAAATAGCTGGACTTACAGATGCCATCGCTAGTGCGCATGCTCAGTTCCAGTGAGATTCGGGTTGAACAATATCTACTTAAACACTGTATGTTTTATTTATTACATGAATTTATTGACATAAACTATTCGTTTTAAAATAGTCAATTATTTTGTTGTTATTATTTTTTTTTAAATACTATACTAGTATTCATAATTATTACCTTTATTGGAAAAAAATAAAATGTGTCAAGTAATTATTGCGTCGATGTGATCAACGCATTTTTCGCATTAATTTCTTGCTTGCATTAATTTCATGATTTACAGTATATATATACAGTCGAACCTGGTCTAACGGTCACCTGTACTTAACGGTCACCTGCCTATAATGGCCACTATAAATCCCCCCAATGCATTTCCTTCCTTATTTGACCTGTACATAACGGTCACCTGTCCATAACGGCCAGCGGTCACTATTTTTCACCCAAAATCACAGGTTGAACCTGCTATAACGGTCACAAGATAATCGTCATAAAGACGTTTTTTGGTTTATTTTTTTACCCTGGTTATGTCTTTACTTTTTCAATCATCTTAAAAATTATAAATTAAATGTGTTTATATGGCCATGTCTATAGCTTTAGGTTTATTTTCTGTCAAAAATAAAGTTCCATTGTAATTCTCTGATCGTAATTGAAAAACAAACGAACACTGAATAACTTCTGTGACACGCAGTTACTGGTGGTGTAATTCGATTGGTTCTCAGCATCCTCACTGAATAGTAGACGACTTCCCATTGGCTGTACATAATGTAATCTGTATGCATGGTCACTCTATTGAGTCTCAAGAAACCAAACAAATGAGGTATTATGTTAGGCGTTTCCTTGTTTCTAACCAGACATGATTGGTAAATAAACATGAATAGCTGAAGGCGGCGGTCATTGCAGATGTCCTGTGTTTGGATTTTTTAAGTGACTCCTGATCTTGTTCAGCTGTAATCAACGGTCATACTCCACTGAAGGATTAGCGGTGACATGAAACAAACAAATGAGTCAAACATGCCACATGGGTAATAACCTTAAAATACACAAAATATCTTCTGCAAGTCAATTTTAGCATTTGCAAAATATATTAACGAATGCATTTGTATGCAAAATGCCACCGAAAAATAGTACTGCTTTAATGTTAGAACAGAGAATTGACGTTATTAACAAATCTGAGAAAGGCAATTTAAGTGCGCGAAAGATCGCCGATCATTTTGGTGTAGGACGTTTTCAGATTAATTCTATTTTAAAAAGGAAAGCTGATGTTCTGGCCGATTTTGACAATAATGTTTCAGCCAAAAGAAAAAGGCAGAAGAAAGTAACAGGCAATGATGACATAAACAAGCTAGTGTGGGAATGCTTTAAAAATGCGACATCTTTTTTTTTATGACAGTTGTGATATTCTTTAATATATAGGTTCTAATTTTGAACTTGTATATAAGGGTCACCTCTCATTAACGGCCACTTTTGTCAGGTCCCTTGGGTGGCCGTTATATACAGGTTTGACTATATATATATATATATAGTCATGGCGTACTGGTTGCAAATGGGAAAAAGCCAGTGGGTCCATCTCTGGGGTACACCTAAGCACCTCAGGCCTTTATTGACTGATCTAATGCAAATCCCATATATGTTCATATATAATTAATGTGGGTTTTTTTAAATGGAAATTTATACATTCATCTGAAAAATTTGGTAAATTTTGACTTTAAAAATTAAAAATAACACAATCTTTGCAGTATGGTACCAAATATCAAAGTCTACCAACATAGGTCATAAAACAATGTTTATAGGCATACACAATCCCATTTTTGTAGGAGTGCAAACTGATTTTTGCCCGAATTAAACAAAAATGCCCAAATCTGAATAACTTTTATTCATATTTGCATTACTATCAAACATCTATAAATGAATCACTGCACATTTTTACATGGATTACGATACTATTGTGAGTAGAATGATGGGAAAATACATGGTGAAGAGTTTTCAGGCAAGTTCACTTTGTCTGAACATTTCCATCCTGTTTGCCCAAGTGTGAACATTTGTTTAAATAGTCTCTTTTTTTTCTTTTTCAGAATTGGACCTTTTGAAAACCATATCACCCACTGCAGCTGGAGTGAAGAAAATTTCACATCATCTGTTACAGTTCACTGACAAATTCCATGGCATTCAAATACCTTCTAAAGATACTGACAAATTTTTGAAAAAGTTTTATGGAGAACTTTCTTTACATTTTAGAGTGACTCTTCTCTCGGTGGGACAAGTGCCTGTCTTAGGCATTCATTTAAAACATCGGAAATTACCACTTCTAGAGATACTGCTAGACACCAAAAGTCGCTGCCTCATTTTAAGGTATCAAGGAAGAACATCTTTTCAGCGTGTCACGCTTCGTGATGTTTTACCAGAATACGAGTGGAATTCTTTAGTTATCAGAATAAACAGAACTAGACTAAGTGTTCAAGTCGACTGTGGTTCAAATAAATGGGCTACATTGAGGCAGCCATTGGCCATACCATCAGAAGAAGAAGAAGGTTCTATTTGGCTTGGACAACAAGTGGATAAATACTCCAGATTTGAGGTTACTATGTGCCCTGTGCTTATAAAATGTTAAAAACTAGACTCAATGCTAATAAAGTTTTGCCAATACAAATAGCTTGTTGACTAGAATTGAGTCTGTATTTTAAAGTTTTATAAGTGAGGACTGTGGTAGTTGCTGTATTGTCATTTGATTGTCAAGTCATCAGTATTAGGTATGGTTGGAACTGGGTTTATCTCAGTAATGATGCCAACCCAGAGTACTTTATGGTGAAGCATTAGGATACAAAACCAATATTTCTTGCACTAACCACTAACTTCTGTCCTGGACAGAAAACCGAGGAGCTGATAATGTGCTTGAACTTAATTCGATTTAAACCATGGACAATAATACATTTATATGGAATTAATGAATTTGATTGTCTTGTTGTTTGTTGTGAAATGCAACACTTTGATATCTCCAGTGACTAAGGGCCATATTAAATAAAAAATTCTACTATTAATAACAAGTATTTTGGTGACGGTAGTGTCTGCAAAAAAGTCCACCACATTAAATAGGTTTTTTTACTATTGATCAGTAACTTACAGAATGTGTTTATAGCAGTGGTGTGTCACAATAATTATGATGAAAAAGGTTTTGAAGTAAAATTTGAAGGTGCATTCCCTATTAATCCTTCTATATGTATATTTTAAATTGTTTTTACATCCAGGGTATTTTATTTGAAGCCAGACTTTACCCAGTCTATACCAACGATACAGGATGTGACCACCGCCCTCAAGGTATGTTCTTTTATATTGTTTATATTGTTATTTACACAAGGATGAGATTCTTCTCTAGATATGCAGATTTGTTTTTTTTTTCACTCATAGTTGAGCTTGGGATTCATCTAAACTAGATGAAAAATCATTTAGGGTTGGGGGGATAAAAATGCTCAAATTTTGACACTGATGAGTTTATTAGAAGTAGTACATAGTAATAATTTGACGATTGGAACATCTGAAAGTTCCATAGTACCTGGTTCTCAATCCAAATGTTAAACCTTGATATTTCACTTCTCTTAGAGTTTAAAACATGCTATATTGATCAGAGCTTCTAGATTATGGTAGCCCCACTCCCATGGCTAGTGATATTCAATTTTGGGCTAATGAATAACTACTAATGCCATGCCTGATGGCTAGTGAATTTTTATTTGTCAAATATTGCAGTTAAGTCTTATTTTGTAAATATGAATATCCTGCCACCCACCCATCCCCCAATCTTAGTGTTTTTAAGCTCCCTCTTTATGTGACATATCTGATTATTACTATTATTTAGTAAAATTGTATTAACTTAAATTAAAGTAGGGCTAGTGAATTTTTAATTGTAGCTAGTAAAACATTTTAAATCACTGATCCCATGGCTAGTGAATTTTATAAAAATTCTAGAAGCCCTGTTGATTGAAGTGTTAATAGCCAAAAGTCTGCTTGGGTTGAGCACTTTGCCTCTGAACAACATAATACGGGTATTACCTGTGAAGGCAATGTGGTATATCTAATCAATCTTGTTGTTCCATTGATAAATATGTTCAGGTGATGCTCCCCAGTTAGAGGAGGGAAAGCGCCAGAAGTCGACCAGTGGTGATCGACTCCGTCAGATGGAACAGCGCATCTCCCAGCTTGCTTTGATGGTGGATATGCTTAAGACACAGGTAATCTGAACAACACACATTTTCAAAATCATAGCTCTGCACAAGGCAAAATCAAAATGATGATTTGACAATACAGTAAAGTACACTTACAATGAACTTGCAATATACTATGACATTATATGGTATGTGTGTGTTGGAGGAAAGTGCATATAAAAGACCCCCTGCTGTTAACTGAAAATAAAGAGTAGATACACATAGATGCAATGATTCTTTATATCAACTGTTGCAGTTATGTGTGAAAAAATACATGTAAAGTACACTTATAACGAACATGCTTAGAATGAAGTACTGCATAGAACGAAATGATCGTAAAGTCCCGTTTTATCACTATATACATTAATAACTAACTTGTCCAAATGTGTACAACAAACTACTGCTACAACGAACTAACCATCATGGTCCCTTCTGGTTTGTTATAAGAGTACTTTACTGTATCATGACTACTGTCATAAATCACTGTCAGGTGTTTTGTCATTATGAGGACTGCCACTTACTGTAATGTGATGAATTTCTACCTGTTTAACTTAATGTAGCCACAGGTCTGCGAAAAGCAATGAAAAACTAATTTTTAAGGTCAAAGGGAAGTTCAGAAATTCATAAAGGAACAGGAAAATGGAATGTTCTGAAATAACTGAATGACTCTAGAGGTAACGTGAGGCTTAGTAAATATTGAGTACTTTATTGTATTTAGTCAAAATGTTTTTAGAACAAGTTACAAAAACTCATGACTGACATTTATCATTTTTAAATTTCTCCTCGAAGATTTATGAATTATTTCACCTGACTGATGTGCGATGATGGTAACAGAGTACTTATTTTGAAATCAAAATCACAAGTAACTTGACATCTCAAGAACTTTCAATAAATTTTGGATTAAAAAATTTGTTTTCAGATGATATTGATTTTTTTTTTTCTTCTCAGAATAATGAGCTGACATCACGAGTGACAGAACTGGAGAAATGCGAGTGTATATCTCGCTGTTCTCACAATGGTGTTACATACGGCGAGGGTGAGAGTTGGGTACCAGACTTCTGTACAGTCTGTCAGTGCTTGGTATGTGTTGTTTCCATGGTTTATTATCCATAGGGTTCGAAATAAATGATGATGCAATAATCACTGACACATGCTATGATGATTGCATGCACGGCTCAGGCACATCACAACTCTAGGGTCCATTATGCCAGATCAAATCCCATAGACTTGATATTACAAAACCTTCCCTTCAAAAGTAATCAAAGAAAATGGAACATTACTTTGCTCATTTTGGATAGAACAAGGAGCATCCTCCATAACATCCAGCCAGTGCACCATGACTGGTACATTGAAGGCTGTGGTATGTGCTATCCTGTCTATGGGATGGTGCATATAAAAGATCCCTTGCTGCTAATCGATAGAGTAGCCCATGGAGTGGCTACAGCGGTTTCCTCCCTCAATATCTGTGTGGTCTGACGCCATATAACCATAAATAAAATGTGTTGAGTGTGTCGTTAAACCATTTCCTTTCCTCCATAACATACCTAGTTCTGCACAAACATTGTCATAAGATTAGTGGCATCCTGCATACTTGAAGCACCATGCTATCTGGTATACTGATACTAGTTCAAATCAATTTACAGTACATTTAATAATACTTCATAACAGCTACTCTGACACATACCTCTACAATGGCAAGACATAGCAGGATTTAGTACACTATAAAATTGTTGGTATTTTGAACTTTTATCATGATAGATGCTTTTTGGTGTAAGCCATTTGTATGGATGTTGTGATAAAATAACAACATTGGTGTGTTTGAAGTTATTAAAAAAAAAGTATTTCATAAGTTATTTGATTAATTTTTTTTCATTTATATACCATTCTTTGACACCAAGTGGGTGATGTTTTTTGTTATTCATTAAAAAAGTTTTTTTAATTAAACATTACTTTTTTGGTCTTAACTAGAGGAATAATGGAATGCTGTTGTAAAACTTTATATCTGTTGTATTTTTGGTGAAAAAAGAATAAAAAAAAGAATATTTCTCCTGCATCTAGTACAAATTTTTATGACCTTTAATCTAAACTAATGTCCAAAAGAAAGTATACACTGTGTTTGGAAAACCATGGAATGAAAACAAAAGCATGTAGAAAATCAATGTGTATATATTTCATTAGATGAGACTTGCCATCTAGTGTGAACAATGTCAGATCATTCAAACATGGAAATAGCGCCTGACTGAGACCCACAAACACGGAGGAGTCAGGTTGTGAAAATGCACAGTACGATAATTGTTCAACAAGTCTTCATAATCTGTAAAATGTCATTCAATTTCAGCAAAATGTCATCAAATGTCGAATTAATAGTGTGTATGCCCACCATGCGCATTAATACACGCCATAACACATCGACGCACTGATGACGTAAGGCGATGAATGATGTTAGGCGTGATGCGTTGCCATTCCTGAAGGAGACATTGTTCCAGCTGTTGAGTGGTGATTGGTGCCACTGGCCGTCCTCTAACTTGCCAATCCAGGTAGTCCCATAAGTGCTCAATGGGATTCATGTCTGGAGAACATGATGGCCACGGTAAAACATTGATGTTGGCTTTATTAAGAAAGTCGATGGTGAGCCTTGCCGTATGAGGTCTCGCATTGTCGTGGTTGTTGCTGCATAAATAGCTGCACAACGGGTCGCAAAATTTCATCCCGATATCTTTGAGCATTCAGGTTGCCGTGAATAATAAAGAGCCTCGTTTTCAGATCACCGCAGATCCCTCCCCAAACCATGACACTACCGCCTCCAAATGGGTGGACTTGTTGAACACAATTTGGCGCCACACATTCACCTAATCGTCTGTATACTCGTGCCCTACCATCATTCCTGAACAGGCAGAACCTACTCTCATCCATGAACATCACGCATCGCCAGTTACACACTTGCCAACGTCGATATCGCCTGGCCCATATCAGTCGGTTACGTCGGTTTTGAGGTGTCATGTGAACTCCGCGGTAGGGTCGACGTGCTCGAATACCGAAGTTTCTTAATCGGCGATACACTGTCTGTCGACAGATCCGATGTCCCAGTGCCGTCGCTGCCGTTAACGTCGCTGTCATGAAGCGGTCCCTCAGATGAATTGTCCGGATGTGACGATCCTCACCTGGCGTGGTGACTCGTGGTCTACCGCTCCTAGGCCTGTCTGCTGTGTGGCCGGTTTGTCATAGACGTTGCATCAGTCTGCTGAACGTGACGCGGGTGCAGCCGAGCGTTCTTGCAATGGCGGTGTTTGTGGCTCCTTGCTGGGCCATTCCAATAGCTCTCTCCTTCTCAATACTGCTTAATCGTGGCATAATTTTGGTGGGCTTTTGATTGCTGTGCTCGTGACCTGTCGGAAAGCTGTTTTATACCAGTAATCTACACATGGATTTCGTGCTATATCATCCAAAGTCGTTTTTCCATTTAATGCGGTATTTGCGTACGTTATCAATTTGTTTCGCGTTTTGTTCCCGGAAATGTTGTGTTTGTACATGCTACATGTTTAAGTTTTGTTTTATAAAAATTTTGTCATTTCGATGAAACTTATTAATATTTTTAGTGTATATACTTTCTTTTGGACACTAGTTTATTATTCAGTGTAACAAATTTTCCAACAGTGGGTCAATATAGTACTTAAATGAACAGACCCTAGTTTTTAAACACTAAGGCATATTTTTCATCCAAACCCTAGTTCAACCCGTTAAAATAAACACTAAGTTTGGTTAATTTACAAACCTGTAACAAGAGTGAAACATGAGTCTGTGACATGGAAATATCCTTACAAATAGACTAAAATGTGACTTCATAGCCATTCCTTCTCAGACGCATGTGCGTTTTTAAAAAATATGAAAAATGTATTTTGTGGTATTAGAAACACCAGGATGACCAGAAACGCTTCGGTTGTAAGGAAATGGATAATCTAAAAAATAAAATACAAGTAATGTTTGATTTCAGTGATTATAAACGGCTCGAACAGTGAAAAATATGTTTTAGTGTTTAAAAACTAGGGTCTGTCCATTTAAATGATGGGTAAACAATTTCCTTTAGCTATTCATTTTTTTTTAAATTTCCAGGGAGGTATTCCAGCTTGTGGGGTGAGAGTGGATGTTCCGAGCTGCCAAAGTGAGTGGTGTGTTTCAAATTGTTTTTTCTTCGCTTTAGGATTATGTAGTTTTAAGTAGATTTAGAAGTTGTGCAAAATAATTGTTCATGCATTTGAAATTTATCATAAAAATGTAAAGCTAAAAAAAACAACAAAAACTGTCTTACTCAGTGGATTATCTGACCATAGATACCCAGTGATTATTAAAGGCCTAATCATGATTGTCAAAAATCTACTTGTGCTTGTCAAAGAACTATAATTATCTGACCAAAAATACGAAATGAAATCACCTATGATTATCTGACCAAAGATACCCAGTGATTGTTAAACTTAAAAGCCTACTTGTGATTATCAAAAATCTACTTCTGCTTGTCAAAGGCCTATAATTATTTGACCAAAAATACCCAGTAATTTTTTTTATATACCTACTCATGATTGTCGAAAAAATCTATTTGTGATTGTCAAAGGCCTTTGATGATCTTTCCACCAACAACTACAGTGAAACCAGTCTTAAACCAGACCATGATGAAACCGGAATCCTGTCAAAATCGGCCAAGTTTCATTGTCCATAATTTTCTAAATTCTAAAACCAGATCCTCTAAACACTGAATCCTATCTATATTGAGATATTGACTTCAATATCGAGATATTGACTTCAATATTGAGATAATGACTTCAATATCGAGATAATGATATTTGACTATAATTGATTTAGAGAGTAAATACTTGATTATCCTGTTACTATTTCTTTATTTGGTATTTTCCAGCACCTTGTTTAACCAGTCCATGCTCCCCACAGGGATCATGTGTTGACTCTGACCTGGCTGTTGGCAGTTTTCAGTGTCAGTGTCTGCCGCCCTTCGGAGGACCGACGTGCCAAGACCGGCTCAATCCATGTGTGTGGCCGGTCGACCCGGGAAACTGTAACCAGTCAGTGCCGAGGTTTTACTATGACAGAAATCAACAAGTCTGCCAGGAGTTCAATTATTCAGGTACCAGTCGTCAACGGTGGTGTAGTGGTTAAGTGGTTAAGTGATTGGATTTACTGCTGATAGGTACTGGGTTCACAAATCAATACCGGCTTCATGAAATAATCCGTTCAAAGTAAACAATGTGGTTAGGGTTTATGCTGTTATTCGCCAAATCACCAAATATAAATTAAAGTTGGTTTGGCTTATATATTTAATAATCAATTTACCAAAATGTTAAAATTGACAATTAGCATGTTTAATTAACCTTTATTTTATTTTTATTTTTATTTGCCTTGGCTATACAATGTTAGAGATAAGAAATATAATAACAGTGTGTGTTCATATCAGCTTACTTCCCACTCCTCAATGAAACACCAACATTAACCAAGAATTAAAATATTTCCTTTATAAAAGCATAAAAACCTATTATTACAATTTGCTATGTTCAATATTAACACAATTCAATATTCAGCTTTCTTCATTATTTTATATTAACACTTAATAAAATAATATTATATGCTATTTAGGTTGTGGTGGGAACATCAACAACTATGAGACAGAAGGCCAGTGTGTGGACACAAGCATGCAGGGGGCGTGTTGCTATCGGACGTATTCCACGGCCCTGGATAACATCATACAGGTAGATCAGCAGCTGGAAGGAAGGTGTCAGGTAAATATCTCAGTACTACATGTGGAGAGACTGGCCTCGGTGGTGTAGTGGTTAATCCATCAGTCTTAAGCCGGTTGGGTGCTGGGTTCACATCCCGGTACTGGCTTCCACAGTAAGATAGGTGTAAAATGTGAAAAGTTAAAAACAGATGGGTGTAAAATATGAAAAGTTAAAAACAGTGAGATGGATGTAAAATGTAAAAAGTTAAAAACAGTGAGATGTAAAAAGTAAAAAACAGTGAGATGTGTAAAGTTAAAAACAGTGACATGGGTGTAATATTTGAAAAGTTAAAAACAATGAGATGGGTGTAAAATGTGAAAAGTTAACAACAGTGAGATAGGTGTAACATGTGAAAAGTTAAAAACAGTAAGATAGGTGCCATTGAAATGTTAAAAACAGTGAGAGGGGTGTATAATGGGAAAAAAACCCAGTGAGATGGGTTTAAAATAGGAAAAGTTAAAAACTAAGATAGGTGGAAAAAAGAAGAAATGGTGTAATATGTGAGCGATTACAAAAACACTTGAGATGAGTGTTAAATATGAGAGTTTATAATAATGGTGAGATGAGTGAAAATAGTGAGAGGTTATCAAAGGAGTGAAATAAATGGGTGTAAAATGCAAGAGGTTAATTACAGTGAGATGGGTGTAAAATGTGAGGTTAAAAAACTAGAGACAGTTGTAAAATTTGAGGTTACAAAAATAGTGAGATGGATGCAAAATGTGTATGTTTAAAAAAGCAATGAAATGGGTGTAAAATGTAAGAGGTTAAGAACAGTGGGATGGATGTAAAATGTAAGAGGTTAAGAACACAGTGGAATGGGTGTAAAATGTAAGAGGTTAAGAACAGTGGGATGGGTGTAAAATGTAAGAGGTTAAGAACAGTGGGATGGATGTAAAATGTAAGAGGTTAAGAACACAGTGGAATGGATGTAAAATGTAAGAGGTTAAGAACACAGTGGGATGGGTGTAAAATGTAAGAGGTTAAGAACACTGGGATGGGTGTAAAATGTAAGAGGTTAAGAACACTGGGATGGGTGTAAAATGTAAGAGGTTAAGAACACTGGGATGGGTGTAAAATGTAAGAGGTTAAGAACACAGTGGAATGGATGTAAAATGTAAGAGGTTAAGAACACAGTGGGATGGGTGTAAAATGTAAGAGGTTAAGAACAGAGTGGGATGGGTGTAAAATGTAAGAGGTTAAGAATACTGGGATGGGTGTAAAATGTAAGAGGTTAAGAACACAGTGGGATGGGTGTAAAATGTAAGAGGTTAAGAACACTGGGATGGGTGTAAAATGTAAGAGGTTAAGAACACAGTGGAATGGATGTAAAATGTAAGAGGTTAAGAACACAGTGGGATGGGTGTAAAATGTAAGAGGTTAAGAACAGAGTGGGATGGGTGTAAAATGTAAGAGGTTAAGAATACTGGGATGGGTGTAAAATGTAAGAGGTTAAGAACACAGTGGGATGGGTGTAAAATATAAGAGGTTAAGAACACAGTGGAATGGGTGTAAAATGTAAGAGGTTAAGAACACTGGGATGGGTGTAAAATGTAAGAGGTGAAGAACACTGGGATGGGTGTAAAATGTAAGAGATTAAGAACACAGTGGGATGGGTGTTGATATCACAAGTTATAGCAAAACAAATGTTTCCATTTCAGGTTTTACATGTCGGTGAATGCAAAACCTTTCACCACAAACCAGATGGTGATACAGAGACTGAGGTAATCAGTTTTTATCCCGGTTTGAGCTGTGAGGAAATTGATTGTGTGACTGCAAGAAAGTGCATTGTGGGAAGTGTGGACTATAATGTTGGTGACAACTTCCAGCTTGGATGTGAGAATTGTACATGTCAGCCTGGAGGGAAGCTGTCTTGCAGGTATGAGTCACCGGTGAAGAAATTACCATGAATTATTGTACTAATACAACAGAAGAAGAAGGAATGTTTTATTTAACGACACACTCAACACATTTTATTTATGGTTATATGGCGTCAGAAATATGGTTAAAGACCACACAGATATAGAGAGAGGAAACCTGCTGTCGTCACTTCATGGGCTACTCTTTTCGATTAGCAGCAAGTTATCTTTTATATGCACCATCCCACAGACAGGATAGTACATACCATGGCCTTTGTTACACCAGTTGTGGAGCACTGGCTGGAACGAGAAATGGGGATTGATCCTAAACCAACCATGCATCCCACCCTATTAATGCAACAGATAACCCAACCTCAAATAAGAATTGATATTGTTAGTCCTTGATCTGGCTGGGGTAATAACAAAAAACGAGAAATAAATTTTTAATAATCATGAAAAAAGTCCTAAGGTGAGGAGATTTGAACCCAAGACTTTTTGTATGAAGATTCAGTGTGGGTTTTTTTAGGGAGAAATTTGCACTCAAGAAATATAGTAGAAATACTTAATACACTAACTACTACATACTGCTTTTATTGTAATTTATTTTTTCAAAAATATAATAAACAGTCCCAAGTAGGCCTTTGTTCACTTTTGTATTGAGAAAAAAAAAAAAAATCTATCTACAATACGGTATCTATGTTTCTCTCTCGTCATTTGAAAGCACCATCAGAGGTACATTGATAATGTTATTTTTTTAAACCACCTCAAATAATATGAAATTATAATGACCACGAGAACAAAACATGAGAATAATTGCCATATGAAATATACTGTACAAGTTATTGCATTATTTTACAGTAGGGGCAGGACGTAGCCCAGTGGTAAAGCGCACACCTGATGCGTAGTCAGTCTAGGATCAATCCCCATTGGTGGGCCCTTTGGACTATTTTTTGTTCCAGCCAGTGCACCATGACTGGTATGTGCTATCCTATCTGTGGGATGGTGCATATAAAATATCCCTTGCTACTAATGGAAACATGTAGTGGGTTTCCTCTCTATGACGTGTCAAAATGACCATATCTTTGACATCCAATAGCCGATGATTAATAAATCAATGTGCTCTAGTGGTATTGTTAAACAAAACAAACTTTTATTTTACAATAATGTTATAACACGTGCAGTAATATGATATTTATGTAACCATTTATTGTAAACCATGTGAATAATAAATATAGATTATTACCTGAGAGTTGGTCTCATACAAAATTTATGGAATATTTATAAATTATTTTAATGTATTGTTATTGCACACACCATAAAGCTAAAAAGTAATAATAATATAAATAGAGTATTTATGTAATAATGTATTACAAATCATTTGAATAATAATGTATAATGTCATCTGAAAACTTATTTAATAAGTTTATTATGTTTATTGTTGTAGTATATGCCATAAAGCTGGCATCTAATAATAACATGACATTTATGTAACTGTTAAATTATAAATCAAAACTCAAAACTAATTTCTCTTCAAATACTTTATAACCAGTGTTAGGAAAGAGTATCTAATTACAAAATGGCATTTATGTAACTGTTAAATTATATACCAAAACTCAGAACTAATTTCTCTTCAAATACCTTATAACCAGAGTGTTAGGAAAGGGTATCTAATAACAACATGGCATTTATGTAACTATTTATTATAAATCAAAACTCATAATTAATTACTCTTCAAATACTTTATAACCAGAGTGTTAGGAAAGAGTATCTAATAACAAGACATTTATGTAACTATTTATTGTAAATCAAAACTCGGAACTAATTTCTCTTTAAATTCTTTGGTGATTACAGATGCAGGAACTAGAGTATTAGGAAAGAGCTAATAACAACTGGTTATTGTAACCCAAAACTAATTTCTTTTTAAATCTTTTGGTATTTACAGCTGCAGGAACCAAAGTGTTAGGATAGGGAATCTACTAATAACATGACATTTATGTAACTATTTATTGTAAATCAAAACTCGAAATAATTTCTCTTTAATGTTTCTGTATTTACAGCTGCAGGAACCTCAGTGTCAGGAAGGAGCTCCGAGACATGACTCGCGAGGAAATCGTTCGCTTCCAGAATGCAGTCCGTCTGCTCCGGCAGTCAGGCAACATCAGCGAGTGGGAGGCCTTCCGAGATATTTATATGACTCACAACATGCACGTGCACGGTGGAGCCTTCTACCTGCCCTGGCACCGTGAATTCCTGCGTCGTGTCGAGCTGAAATTACAGAAGATTGACTGTAGCATAGTCCTGCCTTACTTTGACTTCACCACCGACATTGGAAACTTCTCCACGGCCGTCATCTGGCAACCAAATTATTTTGGCGGCGATGGTGAAGGAAACTGTGTGCCAGATTTCCCGTTTGGAGGAACAGGTGCTTGGCATCCTTGCGTGATTCGTCATTTTAACACAAGTGTCCGGCTGCCAACACAGATTGAGCTGGCTCTCGCCATGGCCAGTGATGACTACATGGAGATGAGTCTTTGTCTGGAGACATATGCTGCTTATCTGCATACGTTCATCGGTGGTGACATGGCAACACCAGGCAGTCCGTATGATCCTGTGTTCTTTGCCATTCATTCCTACATTGACCTGCTGTATTCCATTTGGCAGGGAAAAGGAAGCAACACATTCAAATTTCCAGCTGCTTATGGAAATATTCCCATGATTCCATTCAACATCCCTCCTCGTGCAGTGTTTGACCTTGAGATGACGTGCGTCACGTACAAATTGCCGTCCAGAGGTCACCCATGCAACACGTCTGTTACACTGCCCAGACGAGTTCGACCAGCAGTCAAGCGAGGTGACATTGACCCAGTTACGACTTACACAGATGATGATTTTGATCAGTTTGGCTATGACGAAGAGGGTTTTGACAGAAATGGCTTTGACAGATTTGGTTTCAACAGAGAAGGTGAAAAATCTTGCTGTTGACTAGTACTGGCTTCTGCTATTCTGTTTTGTGTTATTTACAAACTGGTTACCATTTACAGCTCACTGATAAAAATCAAAACTTTCAGTCTGGCTACCTTTTATATTAACTGGGTTCTCTGTTCTTATCCAAGTTTAATTCAACATAAATGAGAATTCCGTTTACATATAGATGGAGACTACTGTTGAAATGTTTTACATTCAAATGAAGGATCTACCTCTACCGTGTCTTTCAACTAGATTTATACTTGCAAGATGTTTAAATGCTCATTGCTCTTGCCTGTCTCTTTTGCTTTCTGTCTGTCTGTCTGTCTGTTGACCCATCCAGCTGACTTACCAGCTTTTTCCCTGTCCCTTCTTTCTTCCCCCCCCCCCCCCACTCTCTCTGTCCCAGTCCCTACCTCTCTCCCTGTGTCTCTCTTTCTTTTCACCCTCACTTTTTCTCAGTATAATGACCATGATATACAATTCTTTTGTCTAAAAGAACATAAAGCCTCCTGGAAGTATAATTGTGTTTATGTTGATAATTATTATATTTAGGGTTTAATCGTGATGGTTTTGACGAGTTTGGATATGACCACAACGGTTACAACAGATACGGATTTGACATCGCAGGCTACAACCAGCATGGCTTTAATGTGGAGGGATTCGACAGAAATGGAAATCCAGACACTTCAGGGCAGTATGGAGAGAAAGGCTTTGACATGACGTGTTTGGACCGAAGAGGTAATAATATGACTCCATCATATGCGGTCATGTGGAATAGAAAAAGTACACCCGAAGCGTTGAAAATGTCAACCTTGGACGAGGCTTGCCACATGACTGCATATGATGAGTCTTTTTCTCTCATTCATTTGGTAAATAAAACATTATTTTACACAAACAGACAAAGATGGCTGAACAAGTACTGTATTTTCCCATGTATTATGCACACTTTTTTTTCTCAGAAAATACAGGTTAAAAATGGGGGTGTGCACTATACATAACAATAGAAAAACTATCTTTTAAAAATGTCCAGCGATCACCCATAAAAAATCGCCGATCGGTAGTTTACGGTACTTTACAGGTTATTGACAGTGTCCATTACAACGAAATGCCAAAACCCTCTTATAAATCGCTTTTCACTTGTGATGGTTGTAATAAATGCAAAATAAATATACAAAAGTATCCATACCTCGCCAAAAAGTGCACAAAAATGACAAAACTGGACTGTAAATATTTTTAATTTCCATGAGATTTAATTCAGCCATTTCCGGCAAACTGGAAATATACCACACTATTAGAAATTTAGAAATCTCACGCATTCACGTTAGCCACGAGAACCAAATGTAATATACTATATTTTTATTTATTTTTAGTTATTTACAGTGCATGGGTATATAGTTTTGTTTTCATTTATGCATGTGTGAGTCTGTCGATTTTATGGTTTAAAAAAACCGGTGTGCATTATATTGTGGTTCATGTTTTTTTTTCTTGGAATAAACATTCAAAGTTGGGGGTGTGCATTATACACCAGTGCGCATAATACATGGGAAGATACAGTAACTTTTTTATTTGACCATTTTATGATAAATAAACTACACTATTGTATTTGCCGTGTTTGTTTCATGTGTTAAATAAAATTAACAAGATAGCTTTTAAAATGAAGATTTTAATAACAAAATATTAATTTAAAACTGTCTAATGACCTCATGTCACTACCTCACATTAATATGACGTCATATATTACCAATGACATCATGTTAAACGCAAGTGCGTAATATCCCATGTATAGAAATTTCTTACATGGCTTTCTTTCATGGATGAGAGAATAAAATTTATGTTATATACAAATATTCTGTGTCTCTGTAACCAGGTTTTGTCTGTCCAGGTAAGGTCACTGGCCATGCCAGAGATCGGACCTGAGACAGATATGTCTGAAACGTCTGTGGTATATGGGCACATTAATAGAGTTTTGAGTTGAGTAACCAGGTCTCTCAAACTCTGGTGTGTGGTGACAAAAGACAAATATAGGTACCATATATTTGACGATTATGGCTTGAAATTTAAAAGTACTCCACATCAGTTTAGAGAGCTATCCAGCCAATCTTTGACTTAATTGTGTTTGATATATACTGGTCTGTCATATGTGTGTTGCATGTAAGTTGATCATATACTGTGAAACTCCTCTAAACACGACACCCTAGGGACCAAGTACAAAACAGTAGTAGCATCATTTCAACCACAGACTTGTAGACAATCATTAGAAAGGAAAAAGAAAACATTGTTTAACGACACCTCAACACATTTTTATGCTATAGCTATTTGGTGTCTAGCATTTGTTTACTTTGACCAAAACACAGCCCTTTTCCAGAGACAGCAGAGACGGGACCCCTAAATTTTGCGACAGTTATAATTTTATTACATATTAATTTAAAAAAAATGTTAAATCCCCCTCCAAACCTCCCTCAATGTTCCCTTGTATTTCCGCCTCATGTCATTGGGCCCCCCTAAATGGAATTTCTGGATCCGCCACTAGACAGAACATCACATACCATGGTCTTTATACCCACCAGGGGCATTGGTTGGAATTGGAGAAAACCCATTTCCACAGAAAGTGATCGACACTGACCCATCGCACCTCAACCACTGAGCAGTACTATTCCCCAATATGCAGGCTCTGTATTTATAATTTAGAAATTTATAATGAACATTCAGACGATTTTGTATTTGCCTTTTTCTCTACAGGACTAAACCCCAATGGACTTGACAAGTTTGGGTTCACAGTCAGTGGGTACGATGCTGACTACTGCAACTACCGGTTCAATGGGCCCTTCTCCACGTGGCACTCACTGGTCATGTTTGACATCTTGAGCTACCAGGGCAAGGGCTTCTTGATGACTCTGCCTCGCATCTGTGCCCCGCTTGCTCCACTTCCGGACAGCTGGCTGGAGCAGCACTGGATCACAAACATCAAGGACGTCACAGGTAATTCATCACTTAAAGTGATGCCACAGGATATGAGTGCCTCGTTTGAAAGTAGCCGATTGAATAGCAACGGATGAAATCATAATGTTGTCTTGTCGTAAACGATTCTTGTGGCTATTCTCAAATGAGGCACTTGTATCATGTGGTGTTGCCTTTAGTGACATTGGTGATATTATAGAATTCCAGATTTTAGTTCCACCCCTATTTTTCAAAAACTTGAAAAAAAATTCATATACTTATGTCATTATTATATATGCCCTAGAAAATGTCAGTTGACTGTTCTTATAAATGACTGTTCTTATTCTTACAGGCATGATACCTGTGAACACATCTCGAGTCAGTGTGTCCGTTCCTTCGTCTCGGTTCTGTTTTGACACACAGCCATTCTTGATGATGTGTCCGTGTCCTCTGCCCGTGGCCACGTGCCACGAGAACCCGTGTTTACAGGAGACTTGTCCCGGCTACCCCGATGCCGTCTGCCGAGTGACGTTCTGTGTCGACTGCAAGGCCGTCTGGTTCATCAACACCATGCCAGTGGATTGTCATCAGGAAAGAGGTTTTCAAAAACAAGTTGTTATTTGTTTCTTTAATTGTTGTATTATTATGCAGGGTTTAAAACGTTTTTGCCAAGATAAGATAATTTAAGGTATTTCTTAATAATATATTCACACAAAAAATCTCTTTCCAGAATGAATTTTTGCTTTGTTGCTTTTTGTTTGATTGAGAAAAGGGATTCATTAAACTGCATATAATAACAGAAATACAAAAATGTATTTATATATATTTCTAAAAACATTTTTAATGATTTTTCTAATCCAATCGTTAAGGCATACAGAGCTCAAACATACGATACAGTGAAACTCCTCTAAACCGGTCACCCTCGGGACCAACTAAAAGGTCCCGTTTTAAGAGGTATCTGGTTTAGAGAGGTTCTCTTCTGCACAGATATTTAGTAAGGGATCATGAAAAATTTCTGGTTTTGAGGGAATTCGGTTTACCAAAGGTATGGTTTTAAGAGGTTTCACTGTATATGACAATTTATTATAATTTTTTTAAACCAGTAGTTTTTGCAAAAGAAAAAACTAAAATTATCCCTTCAGTTGACATCAATATAATTTTATCCAGTGACAAAAGCCCCTGACCTTCAGCATGTGTACCTAGGACAATGTTTGAATCTTAAAATAATAAAAGCTTAAAAATAAATTAAATTTAAAAGAGAAACTCCCAACTCAAACTAATGTTTCTCTAAACAAAGGTACTTGTAGAAGTAATAATTTTTATCCGTTAAAATTTGTTTTGTTTAATGACACCACTAGAGCACATTGATTTATTAATCATCAGCTATTGGATATCAAACATTTGGTAATTTTGAAAGGAAACTCACTGTATTTTTCCATTAGTAGCACCATCCCATAGACAGGATAGCACTTACCACAGCCTTTGATATACCAGTCATGGTGCACTGGCTGGAACGAGAAATGGCCTAATGGGCTCACTGACGGGGATCGTGATTTTCATCAGATGCAAATTTATTGTCATCTTCATGAATTACATGTCGCGACCATGTTAATTATTGGGGGGGGGGGGGGGGGGGGGTGCTCACCTGATTCATGAAAATGTTGTTCACTTTGAATACCCCAATGGACTTTTCCATCCCAACCAGTGCACGTAGAAGATCCTTTGTTGCACTTTGATAGGAATAACTAAAATTATTGCAATAGGTTTTTTTCTTTTAACCAAATATTGAAATCACCATGTATTACATACCAAATAACCATAGTTTATAATATGCTCTGTTGTTGTTGAACAAATGTTGTTGTTTTTTTCTAATATTAACTATAAACCCATGAACTTTTCTTTAAGAGTTCTGCAGTCCGAATCCATGTCATCATGGAGGAACGTGCGTAAAGTCGATTTGGCCCAACGAGCCGGACAAGGTGACGTGTATCTGCCCACCAGGCTATGACGGCCATCTTTGTCAGTACGAGGCGTATGATGTCTGTAGTCTGCCTCTCATCACAGGTTAGTATATTTGTATGAAATTAGCTTTTGTTCTAACCAGTCAAAATTATGTTTTATGTATTGTTTAGCTGAATATGTAGCTGGCCCATTAACATAACAATTTGTGGTGAGAACATTGGTATGTTTTGTCATGAGCATCTGCTAGCAAGCATTTTGTAACACTTTGGAGTGCTTACAACAGATGAATGTAGGACTGATATTGGTTTTTTGTCAAACTTATTGTAATACATTATTAGTAGCCATTTGTCTTTGTGTCCTCTCTTTGGCTAACTGGATGGTTAACTGGTTAGCTAACTAACTAACTTGACTGGCTGGGTGGATGGATGGACAGATGACTGACTGATTGACTTCATCTTTACAGTGTTTTGGGGTTTTCCCACGGTTTGTCTAAAGTTTTTCATATTCTCCATCCTAACCATACGATATGGTTTCAGCTCGTCCTTTGTATACTTTAGACTATTCTACTAGCTACAGAGCTAGCTCTGGACCAGCAGAACATTTCACCAAACCTCCAAATTTGATAAATACCCAGTTATTTTGTAACAAAATATCAATTAAGGCATGACATTTTTTTCGCCAAATTAAAATAAAATTCACCAGTTGTTTTTAAAATCCACAATTGGTGAATTTGGTGAGTGCCAGAGCTGGTCCTGCTGCTATGGCCAACCTCGGTACTCGACTATTAGTATTAAAATTTTCAGATTTGTTTTCGTAACCCACTTTCATCTCTGTGGTTTGCTGGTTGGCTAGCTGACTTGTTGGATGACTGACTTACTGATTGACTGACTGACTTATTATTTGTCTAACTCACTGACTGTTTGACTGATTGACTAATTTGTGTTTTGTGGCAGAGGCTATTTGTTATTCCTAATGTTCGCTACATCCTTATGTGCTAGACACCTTGTCTTCATTTCAGGAAGCTGTGACAAACAAGAGACGCGATGGTACTTCAACTACAGAAAACAGAAGTGTGAGCAGTTTGTGTACACCGGCTGCTCTGGGAACTCTAACAACTTCAAGTCTGTGAACTCGTGTCAGGCCAGGTGTATGATCGGGGCGTGCTGTTACAGGGAGCCTCTGTTTCCCAGACGAATCACTGGATTCGATTCACAGGGATATGACAGGTACATTCATTTGGGCTCGTAGTATTGGTGAATCAGTAGTTACATAGGAGATTTTGTTTAGTGGTAGAGTGAGTATTTGTCTGAGATGTGATGGATCATAAGGAATAATCTTTTTAATTTAAGAAATGTCTTTCTATCCATCCATTTGTTCAAATATGCAGAAGTCCACTCAACAAGCCAGCCTGTCACTTATCCTCCATGTTTTTATTCACCTGTCTGTCCATTTATTCATTCATCCACACATCCATTTATCCATCAATTTATACCTTTTTTTTCATTCACTCATCTGTTCATTCATTCATTCATTCATTCGTCCATCCATCTTTTTTCCTTTTTCCCAAACATGAAAATATATTTCTGGAATTTCAGAATTTAGTTTTACCTGAAAACTGTTACACTATTCTTGTTCTATAGTAAAATGCTTATAGTAATCCCTTACTCAAAACCATGACAGATTTTTTTTTCAATGTAATTTTCATCCCTACATTCTGTCCATCTTTGTCTATTCATCCATCCATCTGCTTATTTGTCTCTCTGTCTGGCCATCCATCAACACATTCATCAATCTGTTCATTCTATTTGTATAGCATATACTCCAATACCATCAACAAGTATGAATCAGGATGAATGGTTTATTTGTTTCAGATATGGTTTTAATGTTGAAGGATTCGACCGTTTTGGTAACCGGCGTACTGTCGACAATGGCATCTTTACAGCACGTGAGAAATATGATGATCAAGGCTTTGATTGGCAAGGTATGTTCATTTCTGCAGTGGTTCTTCAGATCTTGATCAAGAAACTCACTGGGCCTAATACAGTGTTGAATTTGATGAAACATTTGGTTTGAATGTGTTTGTTAGATATTGGTTAATATCCATATTCAAAAGTAATTGAAAGGATAACCTATGTGGCAGCAGAGGTTTTTTCCCCTAACTTGCCTTCAGTGTTCTGTGTGATAAAACAATGTCTAAACAATGAATGAATGTTTAATGTTTAATAACACCACAGCATAAGCAATGTACTAGTTTCCATATGTTTTGTTTGTGGATACAATCTACTGTGAAATCATTTATTTCAGATTATAATCTACAGAGATATGAGATATACTGTGGAGTCATTTATTTCAGGTTACAATCTACCGGGCTATGATGAGGATGGGTATGATCGGCAGGGTTACAACCGAAATGGTTTCGACAGAGATATGAGATATACTGTGGAGTCATTTATTTCAGGTTACAATCTACCGGGCTATGATGAGGATGGGTATGATCGGCAGGGTTACAACCGAAATGGTTTCGACAGAGATATGAGATATACTGTGGAGTCATTTATTTCAGGTTACAATCTACCGGGCTATGATGAGGATGGGTATGATCGGCAGGGTTACAACCGAAATGGTTTCGACAGAGAGGGATTCAACTTGACGGGTTATAGTCGCATTGGAGAATATGATGGGATCATTGACTATGATGACAAAGGTTATGACCCTGAAGGATACAACAGGTATGTTTTTAGGACTCTTATTTCCATAATATTCACAGAAATTAAAATTGCAGATATTCAATTAAGGGCATCATTTAGGTGGACATAGCGGGTTATGGTTACCTGAATTTGCTTTTGCATAACTGATAAATGAGTTATGCAAATTTTCAATTCTCAGAGTCCTGTAAAAACAAACATCTTGTCTGAGATCCAATGTCCAGGCAACATTTGTTAGAAAATACAGTGAAACCCCTCTAAATCAGACAGCCATGGAACTAAGCAGGGCTTGTGCTGTCGTTCGCCAAAGTCGTCAAGTGCGAAAAAAAAATTAAAATTGGTTTGGCGAACAAATTTGCGAAAGATTTTTTCCCCCCATCTGATTTTTAGAACCAAACATTTCTTCAACCAGTTTTGTTCTGTTGATCTGCCTTGTGGTGTAAATAAGAGCTATTTGCATGTCTGTGAGCCTGTCTACTATTTAGTAGTGTACTGCCAGCTGCTTGTCGTAAAGTTAGAAAACGCGATTAAATAAAATTAAATACTCTTTAAGTCATGTTGCATTGTTGATACTAAATGTTTGATTACTAGCGACAACAAGTTTTAAATTTTATTAGTCGTTTTTTGTCGTACCGGTTATGTTGTAAATCTAGGTCACGTGGTTGAGTTCATTTCCACGAAGTGGGTACGTTGGTGAGGAAGACATTGTTTCTCACTTATATGCAATCATTATTAGTTTAACCTTTCTACGTTTACAGATTATATTTCAAACATATTAAATGGCGAAATTATACATATCTGCTATATCTACTGATATAATATAAACACCAACATGATACATCCCTCTGCCCCTTGCACAGAAATACAAGTCTCTCAAAACCGGCGTGAAACTGAATGAGTATTTTTGCACTTGTGAAACAGTCGTGAGCCAGTGTTTTGATAGCAATAACATATAAAGACGTTTCCTTTGTCTTTATTTTGGGTGACTGGCAATACTCTTGAGTTGGACACCAAAACAATTATGAACAGTATTCAGTAAATGGAGTAATAAATCATACAGGTAAGTTTGGAGGGTAGTTACAAAACAAGGTCATGGGGTAGGGTATGATCAAGAGTTACACACTTAAAAAAAAAAAAAAAAAAAAAAAAAAATATATATATATATATATACATGTATATATATATATTTTTTTTTTTTTTTTTACATATATATATATATAAATTTTTGTTTCATAAAATAAAACAGCCTGTCTGGTCATTTCATTTCTAAAACCCCCCAGATTTTTCTATTATATATACAATAATACATCTATTTATTAAGATATATGCATATAGGCTGGTGGCTTTGGAGCACTCTGGAGGAGTAGCACAGTATCTGGTGTGACTGGTAGTGGTAATAGGTTGTTTCGCCCCTGTTACTAGATCGCCCGCGTCGTTTTGACCCGGATCCATTTATACTGTTAACTGTGTCGGTTCGCCCCCATGAAGGGTCGTTTCGCACTTTTTTTTTAATTTTGTTAATAAAAACATTTATTCATTGCTTTATCATATATGCATCAGGATTTTAAAAAAAAAATTGGGGGGGGGGGTTACACACTGCCGTCGATAACCACAGAGTTTGGTCTAATACGCGGATGGTTTATACTAAAATTCGAGCAGATCTAATTAATTTTTCTTTTCAGGTTGAAACATCTGCTAAAAAATAATCCCCTTAAACAGTATCATACAAGACGTAAACTGAATAATAAGTACATCTTAGCATGTACTATATTATCATAAAGAACAGGATCAAAAACAAAATATTTTAACTGAAATGCCAAAATGTAATTGGCGAATACATATTTAGATTGGCGAAAGAAATTGAAGATTGGCGAATTTTTTGGCGAACAAAAATAGCCACCCAGGGCTAGCACTGCTAAGTTAAAAAACCCATAGTAATGATGATCATAGAGTTTGGTGCATGTACAGCCATTTCCTTTCAGTTTCCACGCTGATGCTTATGCATAGCTTCTGTACTCTGACTTCAGTGGACTTGGCTTGAGTTTGGAGTTTTCCTTCTCCTAGAATAGTTACCTTACTAAGATTTTGAGCCTCTCCAGCCCAGTTTTGATTTTGGTGTTTGCTTCTCCTAGACAGTTGTCTTTCTTGACTCACATCCTCTGGCTGTCCAGTCCATATTATTCTAGTCTCTACCCTTTGACCAGTCCAGCTTGGGTGACCCTTCCAAGAGCTGATGCTCCAGCTGGCATAGCTTTCCGAGTTATTGAGACATGCAAGCTGCCTCACCACATCAAGGAATGGACCATGAGATAGAAAACATTAGTGTAGTTTACGAGTTATCTGGTTTAGAGAGAGATTTAAAAAGGGACTGTGGAAAAAAGTCTGTTCGGAGACGATTCTCCTTTACAAAGGGTCTGGTTATGAGGGGGTTCACTGTAAATTGTATTGTTCATAAGCTATATCTTAACAATGTTCAATGTCTATATTTATTTTATTGCCTGCTAGAGCTGGCTACAACTGCTATGGTTACAACCGAGAAGGGTTTGACGTGTTTGGCGTGTCTGCTGGCTTTGTCTATCACTGTCGGTCCATGATCCTCAACAAATGTCAAAGTCTGGAAGTTCAAGGTCAAGTAGAGGTCGTGCAGTTCACACGTGGTAAGCGATGCAGTGAGATAAACTGCGGCGAGACTTGCGGCTGCATGTACAACAACAGAACGTACGAGATAGGAGAACAGTTTCAGTCGGGCTGTCAGACCTGCACATGCTCTGAGAATGGAGCGGTGTATTGCCTCTGCAGCAACCCAGTACAACGGAAGGAGATTCGAGAGATGACTAGGCTGGAACTCTGGAACTATCAGGTCACCATTCGAAAACTACAGTCGGGACATCCGTCAAAATGGTGGTACTTTGCAGAGACGTATGCAAGTCACAAACCACAAGCTGTCGGTACAGATGCCTTCCTACCCTGGCACAGGTACTTCTTGTGGAATGTTGAGCAGGCATTGCAAGAAATTGACTGCTCTGTAGCCATTCCATATTATGACTGGACAGTGGATGTAGGAGAGCCAGAGAAATCCGTCATCTGGTCTGTCAATATGTTTGGAGGGAATGGTGAAAATGTAACCGAGTGTGTGATGTATCACCCGTTCAAGAAATATTTTCCACCTTTCTTGACGCCGTGCTTACGGCGCCATTTTGATCTCCGTGTGAATCTTCCAGATCTGGTGAATGTGCAGCTGGCTTTCAGGGAAACAGACTACAAGAGATTCAGAATTAAGATGGAGATATTCACAAAACTGTTCCAGGCCTGGGTCGGAGGTCACATGAGCTCGGATCTGAGTCCATATGATCCATTGTTTTACTCGTACATGGCGTATATCGATAAACTGTGGCATGACTGGCAGATTCGTCACCATGACGGCCTGCTACGATATCCTCAGAGAAAACGATACCTTCCCATGCTGCCCTTCAAGATAACTCCCGACAATGTGATGGACCTGCGCATTCAGATGTGCATAGAATACGTCCCTCTGACAAAGGGAGTGCCTTGCAACGTAACCGAAATACGAAACTATGGATATGACGACTTTGGATTTGACAGACACGGCTACAATAGGGAAGGTTATGACAAGGATGGTTTCACTGTGCTGGGGTTCGATCTGGATGGAAATCAAGACTTCAGAGGAGTATACAATACTCGAGGGTATGACAGACATGGGTATGGAAGAGATGGGTATGATATGAGTGGCTTTGACAAATACGGATTCTATGTGGATGGATACAATGTGGATGGCTTTGACCCGTTCGGTTATGACCGAATCGGGTATGACAGATATGGCTTTAACAAGCTAGCAGTCACTCCATTTGGTTTACTGAAGAATGGAACATACCTCGGAAGACAGGAAGTCGATATTTCCTTATTTGACGAATTTGGCTATAATAAATATGGATTTAACAAATTTGGTTTTGATCGACAAGGCTATGATGTGTTTGGATTTGATTCTATGGGGTATGACCGATATATCTGCAATTATTACCACCTCGGTCCTGTGAACCTGATGGTTAAGCACTACGTCAGTGGGAAACTTCATGATCTTGACAAAGAAACTTTGTCGAAAATTAAACGTATCTGTCCTCCAGTGACCAGGCTGGAAGACTGGCAGATTTTGACAAACTGGCTGCACCGCGATGATCAGGTGGAACTCATTGAAACGATTGAGAAAGTACGAAGAAAAGAACACAGAACAGATACAGAGTATCGGCCGAGAAAATCCAGCGTCACTGAAGATTTAATATGGGTGCCTGTAGCTCCAGATGAAAGGTAATTTATATTTTTAGCATTACATGTAGAATATTATACAATTTTCAGCTTCATATTATTGTTAAAATTCGGTTCTTAACCTTTAGACTACTGGAATAATTTTTGACAAAAACCACGTTTATAATTTTTACTCACATATATTCACTTAAATGTTTTATAAATACATAAAATAAAGTTAATATTTGAATCAGTAAGTATTATTTTCGTGGCTTTTTCAAATTTTTATGATATTTTAGATTGGTTGATGTTAATTAAAATTAGGCAAAAAAGAAGTTGCGTTTACTTACGGGCATTTGTGGCCAGCTGTCCAGTATTTATGTCCATTATTCCTAATGACAGTGGTTTACTGACCAGAATTTAAAAAAACCCAAAACCCCACGAATTATCCCAATATTTGGTGATTTTTGTTGTTGGTAAAAAGATCAAATTTATTTTCAAATTAGCTGTCACAATCAGCTATTAATCCTTGAAAATTACTGCGACGTGCCACCATTATTGTCAAGCAAAAATACTTGCCAAAAACACTTTTTTAACTCAAAATTCCAAGGTATAATCCATTGAAAAAACAAAATGTAAAGAAACAGGAAGCTGACTTGTCTTCCATTTCCTGTTACTAAATCACTTCTGGTGAGTGTCGTGTGCAAAACAGCGGGAAATATGAATTGGGGAATGCACTGTATACAGTGTACAGTATGTCGACTTGTGTGACATTGGGCAAGATATCTGGCCTGCAGTAGTCAGAAGGTTAAAAGCTGTGTACTTTTACCAACTTGGAAACAATCAGTTTTAATAAAAGAAATTTACACAAAATAACAATAATAATTTTAAGATTTAGCACTGCCAATATATTTTTAAAATACTCCATTTAATTCAATGTTTTTGAAAGTAACAAAATTACCTTACTAACTTAAAATTGGAAATGATTAAATATAAACTAAATTTTTCTTTTTGGATGACTTCATTTAATAAAATTGTTCTTACCAATATTTCTACACATCTCTGTAATAGTTTATGTTAATCTGTACTTTATAACTTGTATATTCTTCTTATTTGAGAAAATACATGTAAGAGAGCTGTCAGAAATAACAGTCATATGGTGGCAATGGGTTTCATTCCTTATTCTTTTTCCAACAGCGGCTAACTAAAATATGCTAGAGTGTGCCGTGTCATTAAGCAGACATTCCTTTCTTTTAGCCTGTGTATTGTGACCCATGCCTATGACGTGTGTCCGATTGATATGCCAGCTGTATTGTGTAATGACGATCTCTGCAAAGGAAGAAATTGTCCAGGTGAGTACAAGTTAACACATGAATCAATATGCCAAAGTCACTCAGTGTTTTGAAGTACAATGCAGTCTGTCTAAACCAGATTCAAGAGTGACTGATGAAATGTGCCAATAGACACAGAATATCGGATTAGACAGCTTTTACCCAAGTTATTCTCAAATAATGGGACTCTGATATGTGCTGATTTACACAAAAATCTGCTTTGGACAGAGTCCATCATATGTCCATCTTTGACATCTGTTGTTTGTTTGTTTGTTTTTATTGGGGTTTTCTGTTCAAACTGTGCATCCAAGATAGGTAAAATGGGGTTTGGGAAAGAATTCTTATTCTTCTTCGAACGCTCAGTCTTGTATGAGTGAATGTGCATAGAGCTGTGGTTAGGTGCCTCCGTAGATGTGATTTGGCCCAGCTCATCTGTCTTCAGCAGTGATACAAATCCACCCTGGGTGACCCGCAGTGATCCAAATTAGTCTAGCCTCTACCCTTTGACCAATCCAGCTTGGGTGACCCACAGTGACCCATATTAGTCTAGCCTCTACCCTTTGACCAATCCACCCTGGGTGACCTGCAGTGATCCAAATTAGTCTAGCCTCTTCCCTTTGACCAATCCACCCTGGGTGACCCACAGTAAACCAAATTGGTCTTGACTCTACCCTTTGACCAATCCAGTTTGGGTGACCCACAGTGATCCAAATTAGTCTAGCCTCTACCCTTTGACCAGTCCAGTTTGGGTGACCCGCAGTGTTCCATATTAGTCTAGCCTCTTCCCTTTGACCAATTCAGCCTGGGTGACCCACAGTGATCCATATTAATCTAGCCTCTACCCTTTGACCAATCCAGCTTGGGTGACCCACAGTGATCCATATTAGTCTAGCCTCTACCCTTTGACCAATCCAGCTTGGGTGACCCACAGTGATCCATATTAGTCTAGCCTCCCTTTGACCAATCCAGCTTGGGTGACCCACAGTGATCCTTATTAGTCTAGCCTCTACCCTTTGACCAATCCAGTTTGGGTGACCCGCAGTGATCCATATTACTCTAGCCTCTACCCTTTGACCAATCCACCCTGGGTGACACACAGTGATCCAAATTAGTCTAGCTTCTACTCTGACCAATCCACTCTGGGTGACCTGCAGTGATCCAAATTGGTCTAGCCTCTTCCCTTTGACCAATCCACCCTGGGTGACCCACAGTGATCCAAATTGGTCTTGACTCTACCCTTTGACCAATCCAGCTTAGGTGACCCACGGTGATCCAAATTAGTCTAGACTCTACCCTTTGACCAATCCAGCTTGGGTGACCCACAGTAATCCATATTAGTCTAGCCTCTACCCTTTGACCAATCCAACTTGGGTGACCCACAGTGATCCAAATTAGTCTAGCCTCTACCCTTTGACCAATCCAGCTTGGGAGACCCACAGTTATCCATATTAGTCTAGCATTTACCCTTTGACCAATCCAGCTTGGGTGACCCACAGTGATCCATATTAGTCTAGCCTCTACCCTTTGACCAATCCAGCTTGGGAGACCCACAGTGATCCATATTAGTCTAGCCTCTACCCTTTGACCAATCCAGCTTGGGAGACCCACAGCGATCCAAATTAGTCTAGCCTCTACCCTTTGACCAGTCCATCTTAGGTGACCCACAGTGATCCAAATTAGTCTAGCCTCTACCCTTTGACCAGTCCATCTTGGGAGACCCACAGTGATCCAAATTAGTCTAGCTTCTACCCTTTGACCAAATCCAGCTTGGGAGACCCACTGTGATCCATATTAGTCTAGCCTCTACCCTTTGACCAATCCAGCTTGGGTGACCCACAGTGATCCAAATTATTCTAGCCTCTACCCTTTGACCAGTCCATCTTGGGAGACACACAGTGATCCATATTAGTCTAGCCTCTACCCTTTGACCAATCCAGCTTGGGTGACCCACAGTGATCCAAATTAGTCTAGCCTCTACCCTTTGACCAGTCCATCTTGGGAGACCCACAGTGATCCAAATTAGTCTAGCTTCTACCCTTTGACCAAATCCAGCTTGGGAGACCCACTGTGATCCATATTAGTCTAGCCTCTACCCTTTGACCAATCCAGCTTGGGTGACCCACAGTGATCCAAATTATTCTAGCCTCTACCCTTTGACCAGTCCATCTTGGGAGACACACAGTGATCCATATTAGTCTAGCCTCTACCCTTTGACCAATCCAGCTTGGGTGACCCACAGTGATCCAAATTAGTCTAGCCTCTACCCTTTGACCAGTCCATCTTGGGAGACCCACAGTGATCCAAATTAGTCTAGCCTCTACCCTTTGACCAGTCCATCTTGGGAGACCCTACCAGGAGCTGAAGCTCCCGCCGGTATAGCTCTCAGGGTCACTGAAACATACAAGCTACCTCACCACATCAAGGAATGAACAATGTGATAGTGGGAAAGAATGAAAATGAATACTTAGAAATTTTGAAAAGCGCAATGTTTCTGAAATGAAAACTGAATTTTTAAGAGAGATTGATCAAGTTTTTACTGATAATTAAGACAAATAATTTGGCTCAGTGAAAGTGAAAAGTGATCAAAAGTTTAAATTTAGAACTTCGAAAGCATACGATAAATAAAAATATTTTAAATTCCTTTATGTCTTTTGGAAGACCTTGTGTAAGAAAAACAGGCTTCGTAAATTCTGACCTTTAGTTTCTGTTTTTTAATGTTCTTGTTTGGCTGGTCGTTCCTGGCAGAAATTTTAAATTGTTACTGACTGTTTTGTTTAGATCACCCAAATGCAGTGTGTCGCACCAGTAGCTGTGGCAGCTGTCATCACGAATGGTATGAAGGAACTCTAGGAACTCTCCTCAACTGTTCAGGTAGAGTTAAAAATGTCTTGTCCATCGTTGTTTTGTTTTGTTTAATGACACCACTAGAGTACATTGATTTATTAATCATCAGCTATTGGATTTCAAACAATGGTACAGTGAAACTCCTCCAAACCGGACACCCTTGGGTCCACGTAAAAAGTCTGTGTTTTTTTAGGTATCTGGGTTTAGAGAGGTTCTCTTCTGTACAGATATTTAAAAAGTGGCTGCGAAAAATATCCCATATAGAGGGAATTCTGGTTTACAGAGTGTCCAGTTTTGAGAGGTTTCATTGTAATTTTAATAAAACTTTTGCTTTTACAAGGTATAAGGGAGAGATACAGGTATTACTTTTCTGATGACGGAAACTTTTGTGTTAAAGGGACAGTCCTGAGTTTGCTGCATTGTTCAAGATGTTATCAAATAACAAAGACCTTTTAATGGTTGTAATTACATATCAAATATATTTTTCTGCATAAAGTATTAGTGGCTGTATATTAAACGTGTTTCTGATTGTTCTAATATTTGTACTAGTTTAAATTTCATTTTATTTCCAATTATTTTATTTTTTTGTATATGAAATTATTTTAAGAAAAAATCCAGTTTGGGATTCTTACAAATATTAAGATGACCAGAAACACATTGAATATACAGACACTGATATTCTAAACAAGAAAATTTATTTAATATGTAAGTTTAATCATAGAAATATTATATTAGTCGGAAACATCTTACAGTGCAGCAAACTCAGGAATGTCCCTTTAAAGTTTAACTTCAAAATTTCGCATTTAAATCAGTTTCTTAAAAAACTATAAGTCCTAGGTCAGTGAAACTTGGTTTATTGTCTTACGTATTGATATTCATCACAGTGCAGTGGTCGGTGAAACATTTAATTCAATTCTTGTTTCAGGCTGTTATGATGATCAGGTACAATACCGACAGGAAGGAGAGCGTTGGGGAAATGATAAATGTGAAACATGCATCTGCCAGGTTGGTAGTAGAGTACATCTGTAGTGGGGATGAAGTATGCATGGAGGTTATATACCATCACCACCACCATTGAATCAGACACAAAATGCAAAAACAAATATTTATATAATTATGCTATGTGTCAAACTTGATGTAAGACTCTAAAAAACTTTATACAAACCACTAACATATAAAACCAAATAAATTTGATTTTATCTATCCTTTTTGCCCGTCCTACCTCAAAATCTGCCCCAAATTCAGTTGGCTAACGTTTTGTTAATTTTTGCAACTATTTGATTGGTTCCCGACGTGGCCAATTGGTTTACCGTGAAGCGCATAAACTAGTCTTGTGAACAGTTTTCTGCTTGGTCTGCCTGAACTCAGCCCTGGCAAATGGAATGAACGTCTTTTGATGATTGTTTTTTTAAACAATGCATATAAACATTGTCAAAATCTACTACAACCATCACCTGTCTAACAGACCTAGGATATTTTTAAGAAATGGCTGCAAAAGTAGGTTTAACTTTTACATGGATTATTATTGTTGTTTTCAGAATGGAATGGTAGACTGTCGCCCATTGCAGTGTAAGCCAGTGTATTGTCAACACCCAATCAGACCACCACGAGAATGTTGTGTCGACTGTGAGCGTAAGTCCCAATTAATAAAAAAAAAACAGGCAATGTACTCCTCTGCGAAATCGCAGAATTCCACGAAAAGCAAAAAAAATGCGGGAAAAAAATTGATTGCTTGAAAACAGAAGAAGTCAGTTGCTTGTTCTGTTCTCTATGTGTGAATGCGTGTGGTGTCGGTACACCAGGCTAAGATAGAGGAAGAGGAAATGTGTGGTAGCTTCCACGCGTGATGTTGCATTAATGAAATTAACACTACACATGAATGTTAACCAGCATTATCAAACAATAATTAATAATTGATAACCAGCTGCTGACCTCTCTGTTTAAGAGGAGTTATCACTCCTGCTCCGTGTCACTCCCTGGAGACTAGTTCAAGGAAAGTAATTTTTAGCTCCAACAAGCATATGAATTATATGGTATAAATATTGTAATATCTTAAATGGCTCCACATAATCTAAGTTAGGGGATAAATTAATCACTCATCTGAATTTTTTTCGCAGTGAAGTTTGAACCATCATTATTTTGATAAATAATTAGCTAATTAGGATTGAAGAAAAACAACTATTTAGTATTACATTGGAAAATTACAAAATATTATGATATTAAAAAATAAAAAGTATACTAGTAATATATTAAAATATAATAAGCTGACTACAGCAAATTAACTAACATTAACTTAGAAGGTAACTAGCATTACAGGCCTCACGCCAGCGGGAAAAGTGAGTCAAAACTTCGCCTTGATCAACTTGACTTCACTCTGACATTACCTTTAAAGCGACATCGGTGTCACCTTGTAAAAACAGTGACCACTGGCATTGTACACAGTTGCAGATGAATGGTTAAGGACTTGAGGAATATCTATCATAAATACTAATTAAGTGTTACATACCTAAACATTCAAAGTGACACTGGTGCCACAAAATCATGCTCGTCAAGACCAGACCACATCTGTGAAATGCAGTACTGACTGTTGAATCGTATAGTAAATCCATTTTTATTTTATATAATAGTATATCCAACTTTGTGTAATTTAATAAAATGATGCACCAGTCCATCAAGATGTGTTCCGAACAAGTAAAGCTATTGTTTCTTTTCTTAAACTGGAAGTTTTTGTTTGAAAATATAATACATGTACATTTGTATATGTAACTTACATACAAAATATATAAGTGCTATATACCGGTACGCTAGAAAAATATCACAATGTGTATTGTTCAAAATTTATATTGCACAATAGCTAAAAGACTCGTATACCGGTTATACTATGCATCTCTAGTAACAAGCATTATGTTTAACTAGTATTGCACTAGAAAATGACTTTTTTTTGTTTTCTGACCCCGTGCTTATAAACCGTAAAGTCTAGACTTTAATAAAGTCCAGACTTTAATGTCATGGCAACGCCATTCAAATAGCATAACGTTAAAGTCTGGACTTTATTAAAGTCTAGACTTTAAGTTTTATAAGCACGGGCCCTGTTCCTTTGAAGGAGGATGCACCTACAAAGGCAAGTTATACCCTACTGGATCGACATTTGATGACGCCCACGACCCCTGTGTTCACTGTATTTGTGATCGGGGCAACGTCACATGCCGAGCAGAAACCTGCCCCCGTTTGCAGTCATGCAAGAGTCCGTCCACCAGTCCAGGCAGTTGTTGTCCAGTCTGTATGGACTGTGGAAACCGAGTGAACGGTTCTGAATGGAACCCAACGCCATGTCAGAAATGTGTCTGTGTGGTGAGATTTTGGTTTATTTTATCTTTAAAGGAGACCGGACACCAAAAGACATGTAGTGTGTAATGGATTAAGTTAGCGTCAAAGACCGCATTACTCTAACGCCCGGCTCGCTGCGAGGCACCGGTCAGCTGCGCGTCTTAGGTTTGGGGTAAAAACAGAAGTGGGCGGGATTATGCATAGATCTGAATGAAAGCGAGGCAATACATCATCGGTGAGAGTTACCAAGCAATACCGGTACACGTGTTGATTCTTTGGTTGTGCCTTTTAGTTGTCTTTTTTTTTTTTTTTTCTCCAGGTTTATCGGAAATTTAATTTACAAGATAATTAGTGTTATTATATACTGTCGACGTAATTATATGATGGTTAACTGCGCAGTGTTTAACTGCAACAGTAACAGCAATGCATCCCAAGAAACATCATGGTTTCGATTTAAAAAAAAAATGAAAGTTGTTTTAAAACATGGACACATTATTGTCGTCGAATGGGCTTTACACCAACTAAATACAGCAGGTTATGGTACATTTACAATGTGAAAATTAAAACAAGTATGTACTTAAGATATACATTAAATAAAGGTATTGCAATTTGTTAACATACGAATATTTAAACTTCACATTTATTTACCTATAATTACCAAATTAATTTTCACCGACAGCTCATAACGACTCCATACTAACGTCTCTTGATCTAGTTGGTTTGTTAACCTTATAACAAAACCCCTTCAAAACATAAATTATTACGTTAGTTAACAATGTTTATCGTCAATTCAGTATATTGTCATTAAAATTAAAATGCTAACACTTTGGCAGGAACAACATATGTACTCTGGCCAGAAGGAATGACGGTTAAATAATTTTAAAGCTAATGTCGATTATTAAAGCATAATAAAATTGTACTTTTCAATGCTTTCAGTATGTCATATTAAAAATACTCTACACCAAATCATTATTTTAATACCTACCCTGGGTTTCTGCCAGAGGGTGCGGAGGGTAAACTTACATGTATGTACTAAAAAATCTCAGAAATTAATGTGTGTGTATATATATATATATATATATAATGTTTTATTTTTTCGATAGATTATAGTAACATAATTGCTGTTTAAAATTTATAAAAGTGCATGAAATAAAATGTTCAATAAAAAAAACATTTCAAACCTATAACCACCCAATATACTCCTTTGAATATATTTTGTTTTTACAGGCCGTAGGAACGACTGAGGGGGGGAGGGGGGGCACTGACGGACCGGGTATAAACTCTACATCAGATTTTGGTTACAATGGTAAAAATTAATGTGATAAAGAAAAGCCCCCACCCCCCACCCCCCCACCCCCCACCCCCCAGTTCCTACGGGCCTGTTTTATTACGTACCCTCAAATTATTTTCTGGCAGAAAACCTGGTACCTTTGGCAGAGGTTGAAACAATTGGTCGTCTAATTTTCTACTGTTACCATAAAATAATATAATTAATCACTTTTGGCATCTAGCAATTTAAAGCAAAATTAACAATAATTACCACATGGAATAAGCATCATATATTATTTTGTTTTACCTGTAATATATTTTACCTGTAATATATTTTCATCAGGACTTCCTTCTTCCTCCATGAATGATTAAAGAAAATAACACTGGATATATTGTAATTATTTTTATTTTATTCCAATATATAACAAATGTGTTTTATGTCAGTATGTGGAGCAAACTACCTGAAACAGTTGGTTTGAAATCATGATTACAAAATCCTAAAGATAAAAGGAACTGGCTCCTAACCTCACCCTCTACATATTATCAACATTTGTACAGGCCTGTAGGAACGATATTTGAAGTGGGGGGGGGGGGGGGGGGGGGGGATACAGTCTCTAGTGAGGGATACAAACTAGATTTTTATCTTTATATCATCTTTACTTATGCAGAGTAGTGAAAATTTAAAACATATATTTTTATCCTAGAGTGTGTGATGGAGAACAAGTCCCTAGGCCCGCCCCAGTTCCTACAGGCCTGTTGTATTTTATATTAATAAATGCAAAGACTACATAATAATATTGTCGATAAGACATATTAGTTGTAAAGTGATTGTCAGTATGTGGCAACAGTATATTTTCCAACATTTCTGTGTTTCTGTACCCGGCTGTGGACAGTTTCGGCAGACTGGTAACACATTTTCTTAATAAGTAAAAATACACTGTTTAACCAAACACATTAAAACTTGGAGGGTAACTAGTTAAGAGAACAAAGTTTTTTGTTAAATTATTATATCTTGCTTTGGTGAGGAGAGGACGCTTTTTGCAAATTTGCGAAATCAGCCTCTGGAATATCCACTGACGTATAATTTTTACATCTATGCTGAACAAGATTTATGACGAAATATTATTACATTTTGTGTGCTTTTCTTCTAATTAGGTCCATTTGCTTCAGTTTACATTAAAAATGTCATAAAAAAATTATGTTTTAAAAAATGCTTGTATGCTAGTCTATGAGCGTGTGGCTTCCTCGTCCTCGTCGGCAGTTGATTCATCCACATTTTCGTCTAAGACAACATTTCCAGGATTAGGGACAAAGTCTGTGATAAGTGGTTCAAACTGATACGGTTTGATGCCATTAGCACAAGCTGGACACAATTCTTTGTCACTCGAATCGCTAAGTTTGTCCATGCTGCTTGGTAGTTTCTTCAGTTTTCCTCTCAACGATGACGTCACGGGTCTAGCTCATCAAATGTCGACAGTTTCCGGCAAACATCGGAGATCGGCGAAAAAAACAATCCAACCAAGACTGGCACGCTTAACTTAGTCAATAAGGGGAGCGCGGTAGTTGCGTGTTGTGGTTTATGACGGCAAACAATTCATTACACCGTATATATGGTTTGGTGTCCGGTCTCCTTTAATTATGATGATCTTTATGTGAGTTTATAGACTGTGGAAACCGAGTGAACGGTTCTGAATGGAACCCAACGCCATGCCAGAAATGTGTTTGTGTGGTGAGATTTTGGTTTATTTTATCTTTAATTATGATGATTTTTATGTGAGTTTATGGACTGAAAACTGAGTGAAAAGTTCTGAATGGAATCCAATGCCATGCCAGAAATGTGTCTGTGTGGTGAGATTTTGGTTTATTTTATCTTTAATTATCATGATCTTTATGTGAGTTTATGGACTGTGGAAAATGAGTGAATGGTTCTGAATGGAACCCAACGCCATGCCAGAAATGTGTGTGTGTGGTGAGATTTTGGTTTATTTTATCTTTAATGTCTTGCTTTGATAAAATCAGCAGGTGAAAAATAGTACTTTTCCATGGCAATTGTGTCAACTTTTACATTTAGTTCAAGATTAAATATTTGCATTTAGCCCCATTTCTCACACAATGTAAGTCCTAAACAAATGAAATTTAGTCTATAGTTGCACTTATGAATGTTTATCTTTACAAATGTAAAAAACAAAAAAACAAAAAATGTTAATTAGTTTTTTTTTCTTTTAAATTTTAAGTACATGTATATCTCAAAACACTTAGTAGTAGTATTTATTTTTATTTAAACTAATTATTTCAGAAATATTGTTTTTTTCAGAATGGTGCTGTCCACTGTGAAAAAGTGACCTGTCCTCGTCCAGAATGTGAACACCCATACACACCTGAAGGAAAGTGCTGTCCTGTCTGTGTGGGTATGTGCTTGGTACTGATATGAGACTATATTCTGAAACTAAATTTTAACATTCAAGGCACTGACTGAGAAACTGATCTATATTTCAAATTAAATTAGGAATTTTTAGTTTCACTTTTTATATATTAAATGAGGTTTCCATTTTTTGGTTTGAAAGTTAAATTGAATATTTTAGAATTTTATACTTAGACATAAAAAAATACCCATAGTTTTATTTTTAGTTTGAGAAATGGTTTTAAATATATTATCAGAATTGGAAATATGGATAATCAAACCATTTTTGTATACATGGGTACTTATATATGTTTATATTGCTATTGATGTGGTGATTCAACATAGATGCATGTACTATGAAATCCACATAAATTTTTTAATAAAAATTGTGTCTTTTCAGCATGTTTTTATCAAGGAACAATTTACCAAGATGGAGAAGACTTTCGGCCTGATTCATGTACTTCGTGTCACTGTGTCCATGGTAACGTGAACTGTGTGACAATCGACTGTCCGGCCGCAACCTGCAGCAACCCCATCATACCACCTGGGAAGTGTTGTCCTGTGTGTAACAGTGGTAAGAGTTTGATCTTGGATCATTCTTTAACATAGTCTGAAAAGGTTTAGCAAATGTCGAACATATCTACAAAAGCTGTAATGGATGTATGTTCCTGGCCTATGGGAAAATGCATCCCTTGCTGCTATTCATTGGAAGTTGCCAGTGTGATGGCAGCAGGTTTTTCCTTATTATTTCCCTCACTAGTGATATATCAAAAGATGTTATGTTTATTGGAAAGTGCGTCTAGAAGATTCCTTGCTGCTCATGTATAAATGTAGTAGCAGTTTTCCCTGAAAACTTATATGTCAGAATTGACTTTTTATCTTTTTATTAGTCTCATTTTAATCTCTATTCTTTATCAAAATAATCATATACGGTAAAATATTAGTAGCTTAAATTTACTGCAAGTGTATAGTTACTGTACATGCATGTGCATATGAGTTAAGCATACTCCATGGTTGTCTATCTTGCAGAGCCGGTTTATCCTAGTAGCACATGTAGCACATGATATGGGCCTCGTGATTGAGGAGGCCCAGTGGTGAGGTGTACATTTATTTTCCCCAGCTAATTTTTCCCCTCTTCCCAAAGTGGTTGCAAAATATATATCCTGGGAAGGAGGCCACACTGTTATTTGTGCTACAAGCCCTGCAGATCCTTAAACCGGCTCTGCTATCTTGGGATGTATTCTTTCATGCATTTCGTTCAGATAGAATATATTGTTATCATTACATGGTGGCAGCGTTGGGATACGAACCCATGCCTCCAAAGAGACTGGTCAATAACCATGGTTTAAAATGAGCTGAGATGTTGGTCCTTTCCTAATTAGATTGCCAATGTTTCAGACTGCGAGTATGACATGAGGAGGTATGCACACAACTCCTTCTTCTCACCCGGCTACAACCCGTGTCTGAACTGCTCGTGCGTGAACACTTTGGTGCGCTGTCACTCTGTCCACTGTCCGCCGCGGAACCTGCCCTGTGAGAGACCCATCCGACGGCTCGGAGAGTGCTGTCCTTCACACTGCCCCAGTAAGTGGAAGCCATATTGTCTACTGCATTATTCTTTAGATTTAGAAATAAATTGATTACAATATTTAAAGAAGCTGATTCATAATTAATGAAGGCAAGCATACCCGCACCTTGGAAATTCATCTTAAAATCACTTACCCTCAATCCCAACTTGTATACATTTTCCTTTTTGCATACAATACATTTTGAGATACCAGGATGATCAGAAAGAAATGCAGTTTGATAGAATTAAGAATTTAAATAAGAAACTAATATGTTCAATAATATTAATAAGTTGAATACATCGTTTTTGAAACAATGTTACCGGGGTACAGCTTTTTCTAAGTCAAAATATTCAAAATATTATTCATATTTGTAAGTTAACATCACTGCATGGTGAATATTATTAATAATTATTCAATATATTAAAGCTGCAATTTTGAAACTATTTTTACTGCATTCATAAATAAAAAGCTATGCTCGGAATATTATTAATGTTAATAAGTTTAAGTGACAATATTTGATTGTTATGACTTTAATATTAATATTTATAAGATAAAGCCAGTGTTGTAAACATTTAAAATTAAATTCTTGATAGGCAAGCCGGTGCCTTTAGCACAGTAGCTGATAATAAAATAAACATATAAATGTGGCACCAAAAACTCATTAAGCATTAATTTGTGATTTATAAATATTTGTGTATTTTGGCGAAAAATAAATTTCATTTAAAAGGCTTCACTCTTACTGTTTGCAGAATGTACTCACCAGGGTGTTGAGTATGATGATGGTGAGACGTGGACACCACGGGGAAGCACGTGCCAGGTGTGTGGGTGTCGGGACGGACTGGTCACATGTCGCACCAGCAAGACGTGCGCTCTCGAATGTACTCACGGCGTGGTGCGCAGGGGACAGTGCTGCTCTCCTTGTACAGGTAACACTGAAGTTCCTTTTTGGGGGGTCTAGCCTTGATAAAGTCAAAAGATAACATAGGTATTACTTTTTTGCCAGTGGCAGTGAATGCGTTAACTTATGTATTTAGCTCCAGCCTGAAGTTTTTATGTTTAGCTACATTTCACACAAACTATAATTCCTAGATCAATGAAACTTGGTTTATAGTTGCATCTATGAATGTTCATCACAGTGCATGTTAAATTTTTTTTAATTAAATTATTATTTTTTTATCCTGAAAATTACATCACAAATTCACAATTATAACTTTAATTTATTTAAGATATTTAATTTGATGGAATTTTTATTCAACAAATCAAAAGATTTGCTATTTTTTAAATGTAATTTTTTTAAATGTTAGAGTGACTAATAAATGTTTTTAAAATAAAAACTACAGGCAATTCAAAATAAAATAAAATTTAGAAAAACCCATTAATGACACAGCTTTTTACAAAAGTTGCTTTATTGTTCTTTAGATTTTTAAAATAAATAAATTAAAATATTAATATAATTAAAATTAAAATATTTAAAGAATCTTATTCCTAATTAATAAGATATGCATGAAATCACTAACCCTAGATTCCAAAATATGTACCTTTTCTGTTTTATATAACATTTAAAAATACTGTAAATACCAGGATTACCAAAAAAAGAAAAAAAGAAGGAATTTGGCAGGAGTAATTATTTTAAGCAAGAAGTTCTAAGTACTGTATAATTTAATGTATAAAATTCTATGACAGCTTAATAACCAGGGTCAGTGCCTTTAATGCTTTGTTTTCAGATTGTCTGTATGACAGTCGTATAATTGGTGATGGGAAGAGCTTCATCCGGGCGGGAACTCCCTGTCAGCAGTGTCGGTGTGTGGGAGGTAACATCGAGTGTCACATCGGTGGACCGTGTCCCAGGTTACTGTGTGCCGTTACCGAGATGTCACCCGATCACTGCTGTCCACAATGCAAAGGTTTGTTTACTGATACTGGTGATTCTGTGTGATCCTGGGTTGGGGGGAGGGTGAAGGGGAAGGATGTACTGTAGTGACAGAATACTCCCTTAAGATATGAACGACAAATACGTGATCAAGGCTGTATTGCTGCACAAACGGGTATTTGGATTCCATGAATCTCTATCTAGTGCCATTTAGCTCAGTTAGTTGAGTGCTCATCAGAGTTGTTTTGAGTTGCAGGATCGAACCATCTCTGTGGATCCATTTAACTGATTGGGTTTTTTCTTGTTCCAACCTGTGCACCACAACTGGATAAAGGCAGTGGTATGTGCTTTCCTGTCGGTGGGAAAGTGCATATAAAAGATCTCTTGCTGCTAATGGGAAAATGTAACGGGTTTCCTCTCCAAGACTATATGTCAGAATTACCAAATGTTTGACATCCAATAGCTGATGATCAGCTATCAATTAATCAACATGCTCTAGTGGTGTTGTTAAACAAAATAAACTTTAACTCTATCAAGTGCCTTGTCTATAGGAGGACAGCAACTCTTGAGATCCTTTACTGGAGATTTTGTCCTTCTTGCACTGCCAAAGAAGACTGCCACTTCCAGTGTGAGCTCTTTAGAATAAGATGTGATGACTTGAAGGATCTATCATTTGATGAACTCAGTTTTCTTTCCTTGTCCTAATTAGTTCCCCATGAGTGATGCATCAAAGACTGTGATATGTACTGTCGGCTGTGTGGGAAAGTGTTAAAGAAAGTTAATGATGGTATATGTGCGTATAAAACGTGTTATGATGACTAAAAACTGCTACTTTGTTTCAGGTTGTGATTATAAAGGTCGACGCTTTCAGCATGGAGAAATGGTTTCCCAAGACAAGTGTTCCAGATGTGTTTGTAAAGAAGGTGAGAAGATCAAGAAAAGGAATATTTTTTATAATGACACCTCAGCACTGTTTGAACTATTTGGTGTCTAAAGTGATTATTTTGTCTCCTACCTAGAGTTTAAAAAAGAAAAAGTCTGCCACCACAATGGTTACACATACACAGTTTGAACTATTTGGCGTCTGACGTGGTTATGTTGACTCTTGTCTAGAGTATATGAAAGCAAAACCTCTGACTCCACATAGGTTACTCTTACATTAACAGCAGCAAGGTCTATTTTATATTTACATTTTCAGAAAAGCACATACTGTTACTTTTGTTATAACAATTGTGGAGCACTGAATGGGATGAGAAAAAGCCCAGTGGGTCTAGCCAGGTAGTGGTGTGAGTTAAACATGCACAATGATGGAGGGCAAATAGAACATCATGTTTAGTCTCTATAAGCAGGTTTGACAAGTCTGCATGAAGTGCTGAAAATCTTTATGATCTTTATAGTCAACATAAAAACGATGGACATAATAATTGTAATCTAGTTTTGATAGGTGCCACCATTAGGGCAGAGTGTGCTTTTCTTTAATGAACACCTGGAATCATCACTTTTTGACAGTGATCCATGAGTGCATTCCCTCTCAACTATCTAAGTATCTGTTACGCTCTGAGTTGTACAGATCTGGGGATTGGCAGTCCTACAGATAGAAAGGACATATCATCCTGAAATGTGGCAGTCCTATAGATAAAACAGCTGACAGTGATTCACAGGAACAGTCATAGCCGTGTCAAGATATCCTTTCAACTCCACCTTGTGCAGAGATACAATTTTGAATATGATAATGATTTTAAACATGTTTTGTCATTCAGATTTCCTTGTTTGTTGTTACAGGCCAGATCTCCTGTTATAAGGTCCCATGTCCCACACTGCGCTGCAATAACCCAGTCCCCGTGGAGGGCGAGTGTTGCCCGCAGTGTTCCACATGTGACTATTATGGGCGGAACTATGATGATGGCCAGCAGTTTGTGTCTGAGAGAGACCCATGCCAGATCTGTGTGTGTCGGGTAGGCACAATATCATTCTCATACATCTCTTGTGGACATACAAATACATTATAGAAGTAAAAATAACCCTTATGTTGTTTTGGTTCAGCACTACAATGTTTTTTACACTTTTACACAATTTGCTGATTGATATATATTTTTTGGTGGTTTAAAGGCACAGTTATGGTACATTTTTAGTGTTCAAGATTCAAACTGTCATTTATCAGTTCACTATGTACAAATTAAAGTTTAATTTCTTAAATATATTTCACAATAAATTCATCAGATTTTTTTTTTTAAGAATTAGCATGAGCTGAAAGTGTTTTTCCTCCAAATTTTGTTCATGATTTTACTGACATTCTGTAACAAAAATTATTTACCATGGACTAGATTGCATTATATTTTTATGTTAACTCCCTTTCTTTCCCTTTTTTAATGTTGTTAACACAAGTGCACACCGTAGATTGTTGAAACATGTTTTTATTTAAATTATCTGTATTTGTGTTTATCTTTTGCATGATTAAAATCAGGTGAAATTCTGGAAAGTAAAGATTGTGCTTATTTATTATGATTTTAAATATTTTGCAGAAAGGGCAGGTAACTTGTCAGAGCAGGGAGCAGAATTGTCCCCCGACTTCGTGTACTCATCCCGACCAGATCCACGGACAGTGCTGTCGGCGCTGTGACAACTGCTACTACAACCGACGCCGGCTACGGAATGGGCAGCAGTTCACACCTGGCAGTGACCTATGCTTTACATGCAAATGCAAGGTATATTCATAGTCTGGGTAAAAGCCATTCTTCTGCTTAATTTAAATAATAGTAACCAATGTGGTGACAGTTAATCAAAGTTATCTGTTCAATGTTCAGACCCATAGGAATGATATCTGGAGTGGAGGGCACAACCTCACGTGAGGGAAGGGGGGCACAGCCTCTAGTGGGGGGGGGGGGGGTGTACAAGTCACATGTTTATCTTTATATATATATATATATATATATATAGAGAGAGAGAGAGAGAGAGAGAGAGAGAGAGAGAGAGAGAGAGAGAGAGAGAGAGAGAGAGAGAGAGAGAGAGAGAGAGAGAGAGAGAGAGAGAGAGAGAGAGAGAGAGAGAGAGAGAGAGAGAGAGTGCGAGCTACTGCCACACAAGTGGGCTTGGTGTTACAGTAGAAAAGACTGATATGGATTGTGTGTTGCTAGTCATAAAAGATACCCAGCTGCTTAACGAAAAGAGTAACATATGTGGTGACATGCTTTTGCTTTTCTATAGTTCTTTATTATATGTAAGTTACTGTCACTCCCTGAACCAAACATCAGCATGTCAAGATTTCACGATCATCCCATGTTTGTATTTCAAGATGGGTCCGTGAAGTGTGGTCGGAGGGAGTCTGAGCCTGGTGACCCCCCCCACCCCCCACCCCCGGGTCAGTGCTGTGTCTGAACCATAGCAACACAATAACAATCATCATGTTTGTATTTCAGGATGGATCCGTGAAGTGTGGTCGGAGGGAGTGTTCCGAGGTGAACTGTCTGAACCCGGTGACTCCACCGGGTCAGTGCTGCCCTGTCTGCAGTTCGTCGTGTGTGATGGATGGCCAGGAGTACCAGGATGGAGAGAGGTTCCCCGACATGCAGGACGACTGCTCCATCTGTACCTGTAGTGTGAGTTACTCATGTCAATATTATGCTTACTGTGTAGTAGTTTAACCATCAGCCTTATGTCAGTAGAATTTTTTTTATTATTATTATTTTTTTTAAATATTTATATATTTTTTTTTAAATGTCAGTAGAAGTTAAAACATTTGTTTTATTTAATAGCACCACTAGAGCACATTGACTTATTAATTGCCGGCTATTGGACGTCAAACATTTGGTAATTCTGAGAAAATCTGCTACATATTTCCATAAAAAGCAAGCGATCTTTTATATGTACTTTCCCACAGACAGGATGATCTTTGATATACTGGTACCAGTCGTTGGGCACTGGTTGGGATTGTAAAAAACCCAAAAACAATCAAAGAATGGGTCCACTATTGAGTTTGATCCTGTAACTCAAGCACCTCTGGTGTAAGTCAGTAGATGCTGGTTTTGCCTCTTGCCCCAAGTTAGTTTTAATGGCTCAGTGGGAAGGTACAAAATCATGACATGAGTTCTTTCTCTCGAACAACTAACTCCTGTCTGAGACTGACAGTTGAGATAGCTGACATGTGCCCATGACCTTGTGTTTGAACTTTTTTTTTTTTACTTTTTTTACATCTGATTATTTAAAAAAAGGTATGTAGCATCATTCTTAAATGGTACAAATTTGTATTATACATTAATTTAAAAAATATTCTACAAAAACTTATAAACTCAAAAAACGTGTATATAAAATTTGGTCCACTTGATAATATGTGATAATAATTTTGCTGCCATGTTTTTCTGCTATCAGGGAGGTGATGTGACCTGCCAGCCAAAGCTGTGTCCCAGGACGTTGTGTTCTCACCCGGCCAGACTTCCTGGAGACTGTTGTTCAAACTGTGACTTCTGTCTGCACGACCGGAGGATATTCCGCAACATGCAACACTTCATTCACCCCAGTGATGTCTGTCAGGAGTGCGTGTGCAATGTGAGTCAAAATTATTTTGATTTCTCCTCATTTCTACACTGTGGTTTAACATTGATTTATATAAATAATATTTTCATATACTTACCATTTGTGACAACCAATAGCCAATGTATATTTTTGTGCTGGGTTGTCGTAAACATTCATTCATTCATTCATTCATTCATTCATCTAAAGAAATATGCTATTAGTTCAGTCATTACCAGGATTTTATAACATGCATTTTGATTGAGCATGGGTTTTCGGTTGTAATATGTAATATTGGGATCCACATGATAAAACATTACAGCTTTTAAATAAATAATAAATTATTGGGTTTTTAAAAATAATTTTAAAAGAATGAATTAAAAAAAAAAAAAAAAGCATTTTACCCATCTATTAAAAATAAATTTTATTCACAAATTATATTTGTTATCAAAATATTTCATTTAAAAACGCACATTAAACTATAAAGTATTTTTAGAGGCCTAGATTCATGAATGTTTTTCTTTTATAACTTTTTAAGAACATCTTTGAGTGAACATCTATGTGTACACAAAATCAGTTCAACTAATTCTGTGGAATTCTTGTTAACTAATATTTTTGACAGAGTGGTTCATTAGTGTGCAGTGCAGTGAACTGCCCATCCTTGCCCTGTAGTCAGCCGATGCCCATGCCTGGGTCGTGCTGCCCTGTGTGTCCCAAGCGCTGTACATACGGTGGTCTGTCGTACGAGGATGGACAGACGTTTAAGAGCCCACGGGACAAGTGTGAGAAGTGTCTGTGTCTGCAGGGCAGAGTCCAGTGCAAGAAAATGAAGTGTCCAGTCTCTGTTTGTACCCATCCTGTAGAGCAAAACTGCTGTCAGATTTGTGTCGGTGAGTTATGTAATCACAACTGTTCAGATTTGTGTTGGTGAGCAGATTTGTGTCAGTGAGTTATGTAATCACAACTGTTCAGATTTGTGTTGGTGAGCAGATTTGTGTCAGTGAGTTATGTAATTATGACTGTTCAGAATTAGGAGGTGGGGTAAGGGGGTAGGAGGAAACAATTATTATTGTTGTGGGTCTGCCATTAATGATTTCAGTAAAATGTTATTATGTGGTGTGGGGTTTATTTTTTAAAATGCCTTTCAACCCTGTAAGTGGTATAACGAAGGATTTTATATTGAAATTATACCCATTATCTAACAGTTGTGTCATGGGGAAACAGGCAAATTAAATAAATGGGGGGAAAAGAGGCATGTGTTATACAGGGTTCGTACGCACCTGGAAAACCCTTGAAAATAAACTAATGTATTCCAGTGCTTGAATACCCTTGAAAATCATCTTGCGGTCTGGAAAACCCTTGAAAATGATAATTTGATGTCAAATAAAATATAAACGCCTAGAACGGAGGCTTTATTTACTTTATTTAACCTTTAGACTACTGGATTAATTTTAAACAAAAACCATGTTGAGTGGGTACAAGTTTAAAATTTTTACTCACATATATTCACTTAAATGTTTTATAAATACATGAAATAAAGTTCATATATGAATCGGTAAGTATTATTTTCGGGTCTTTTTTGTAATTTTTATTATTTTTAGATTGGCTAATGGTGATTAAAATTAGACAAAAAATCGAAAAAGTTGCGTTTAATTACGGGCATTTGTGGCCAGCTGTCCAGTATTTATGTCCATTATTCCCGATAACAGTGGTTTTCTGACCAGAATTTTTTTTTAAAACCCGAACTACGATTCATATTGCAATATTTGGTAATTTTCATTGTTGGTAAAACGATCAAATTTATTATCAAATAAGCTGACGACAGTGGTTCAAATCCCGTCAAAGCTGGCTCACACATTCATTCATCTTTCTCATATATCACCCTCTGCCTATCATTCTCATTATCTTAATATAAAAAAAACTTTCCAATTTCTCCCATGATTTCAATCTCTTTCGACCCTTTCTGTCAGTTTCCTCCGACTCTTTTGTCTTCTGAGCTGTTCACACCATCACCTACCTGTCTCAACTTCCTCCACGGGTGCAGTCTGTGTATTTCCCTGCACCCACCTGGCATCCTCGTCCTCTGCCGCTAATAAAGCTGGTCTTACCCACGGCACTAACTAACGACCGCCGGTAGTAGGAGTGCATAGTAGGTGGTTACAAGTGCCTCTTAACAATGCCAGAAGTAACTGCTGAACACTAAAAGCTGATGGGGAATGGCAGGTGTGTGGCACGGATAGCCACAAGAGACAAGCACCTGTCACGGTTGGAGAGACAAGGACTGGGATGTGGAGGTGGACAGCGAAAGAAGTTGAAAGATAGGAGTTGCCAGATCGGGAAGAAATGAGATGGGATTCAAAGGAGAGAAAGGAAAGGGGGTAGTGGGATAAAAAAAAATATATAATAAAAAAAAAATAAAAAAAATTAGCTGTCACAATCAGCTATCGATCCCTGAAAATGACCGTGACGAGCCGCCTTGTTGTCAAGCGAAAATACTTGCCGAAAACCACTTTTTGAACTCAAAATTTCAAGGTATTTTCAATTCTTTTATTATATTTCCGTTTCCGGTGAGTGTCGTGTGCAAAATGGCGGGAAATATGAATTGGGGAATGCACTGTATACAGTGTACAGTATGTCGACTGACGTAATGTCGGGCGAGATATCTCGCCTGCAGTACTCAGAAGGTTAACATGTAATTAAATTATTTGTTTCATTTCCGCGGCACAATCAAATGCCAATCGCCCGACCAATCGATGTTTACCGGCTCAGTTGACATGTGAATGTTTTTTGTTTTTTTTATCTTGCGATGCGAGAATCACGCGGCCATTAGTTCCAAGCGACAGCATCGCCATATTGGAAAAGAAAGTTTGTCACTTTTTGCAGCTGGGTATTTAGCAAGTTCAGGGAGCGTGTCAAGTTAATGAATCTATTGTAAACCCACAAAGATAGTTGTTTAACGACCTGTGGATACAGGCAGTGAATTATAAGGACTGGTTGGTGCGTGGACCCGACAAACACAGCGCAAGATGCACCGTTTGTACTCGCAAAGTAAAGTAAAGTAAAGTAAAGTTTAGTGATAAGTTGTCCACCATTAACTCGGTAAAGTCCTGGAATTTTGGTAAAGTTGACCTGGAAAGTGCTTAAAAAACCCTTGAATTTTGACTTCCTTTAAGTGTATGAACCCTGGTTATGTATTTAAGGCTGTGGTATGTACTATCCTGTCTATAAAAGTACATATAAAATATCCCTTATTAACCAGTAAAAATAGCCTCTAAGGTGACATCTAATTTCCTATCTTACTTACTTTACAGATATAAGTTTTGCAATTACCATACCATACAGCTTAGGATTAAAATATGTAGAATGTTGTTAAACAAACTTTTCCTTTCTTTTCACATTTTTTTCAGACTGCTTCTACAAGAATCGTCTTTGGAAAAATGGCATCAAGTTTCAGGATCCACAAGACTCCTGCAGCAAGTGTCGCTGCCAGAACGGCAACATCTGGTGTGAGAGCGTCAAATGTCCTCCAATCTCGTGCCGTAATCCTGTCACCACTGACTGCTGTCCTGTGTGTACGAAGTGCGAGTACGAGGGTCGCCAGTATAACAACGGGCAGAGATTCTCCCTTGGAAATGAATGCAGAACCTGTACGTGCATAGATGGGACTGTAGAGTGCAGGAGCAGTGTGTGTGCAGTTCCATCTTGTGAACATCCGATAGATGGAGAGTGTTGCAAGGAGTGCAGTGACTGTCAGTACCTCAACAGACGCTACAGCAACCGACAGCGCTTCACCAACCCCAGAAACAAGTGTGAGGATTGTGTGTGTAGAGACGGGACGGTGAGGTGTTCTAAGAAACCGTGTCCCACAGTTACGTGTCAGAATCCAAGTCAAGGAGAATGCTGTCCGGTGTGTTCGGACTGTCAGTATCAAGGCCGGACTGTCAGGAACGGACTGAGAATCCCACACGAGTCCGACCCGTGTAAAGAATGCATGTGTCGGAGGGGAAATCTAGACTGCTTCCAGAGACAATGTCTGAACACGATTTGTCGTAACCCTGTAAAAAGGAGATGCTGTCTGGAGTGTTCTGCGTGTCTGTACCATGACAGGGAGTATGACAATAGAGAAAGGTTCCCAGATCCTACTGACAAATGTCACATCTGCCAGTGTGTTGATGGGAACGTAGCTTGTACAGCCAAGACTTGCCCCCAAGTACGCTGCACCAATCCAGTCCAAGGCGCCTGTTGTCTGGAATGCTCCAAGTGTCTGTATCAGAACAGTGTGTATGTGGATGGACAAGACTTCCCCCACGAAACAGATCCCTGTCAGACCTGCTCCTGTCAGAACGGGAATGTCGTCTGCAGCAAGAAACACTGTCCCAGTGTCATCTGCTCACACCCAGTTCAAGGTCGTTGCTGCTCAGAGTGTGGTGGTGATTGCCATTTTGAAAGAAGACTGTATAAAAATGGGGAGAAGTTTCAGAAAGACTGTAAAGTGTGTACCTGCTTGGATGGGGACATGAGGTGCTATCCAAAATACTGTCCCAAGGTTCTGTGTTCAAATCCTTCCGTTGAAGACTGCTGTCCCGTGTGTGGGGATTGCATGTTTGAAGACCGTCACTTCAGGAATGGGCAAACGTTTCCCGATGTCAAAGATCCATGCAGTGAATGTGTCTGTAGGGTAGGTTTTCACATCACATTGAAATGTTAATTTCAAGACTTTTTAACAAGCATTTTGGTCACACCCACCTATCAAAATTAAAATATTAAATCTATATACATATCCTTTAGATGTAACTCTTGGGTAACTCTTTTTTTAAATTATTTTATTATTTTATTATTTTTTATTTTTATTTATTAATTGCCAGTATTTAAAATTTTCTTTTTAATTTATTATTATTATTACATTTTATATTTATTAAAAAATTTTTTATAATTTATGTAAGACCATGGTGAACTTGATGAGATGGTTAATAAAAGCAAGTGGTTGTTTTTGTCAGAATGGCACGTTTCAGTGTAGCAGGAAGCCGTGTCCAGAAGCCATATGTCAGAACCCAGCCCCTGGTCTGTGCTGCCCTGAATGTCGGAACTGTGCTCTTCACGACAAGATCCTGCCACATGGTTACCGGTTCCCGGGAGAAAGCGACCCATGTCAGACGTGTGTCTGTGAGGTAAATCTTCAGGTCATGCTGGATTTAAAGCTGTATTTCAGTCTACAGGATCGATTATAGGAATTAGTGGTTGGGCAATGGCAGACTCAGGGGATCAATGGAAAACGTGAACATACTGGTTCATTCCATGTGTGTCATTTCAAGAACAACCCTAATCTAGTTTTATTAAATACTTTTTCATGACTATCAAATGAAAGGTTACCTTTATAATATAGCTGTACAGTGTAAATCTACATAATTAAATTTCTTTTGCGTCGATGAACCGAACAAATTTAAGACACTATACGCATTGATTTTTAAAAAAAAGTCTCTTCGCTAATCATCATATAAAACTTGGTCGATAGCCAAAGAAATCATGAAATGTAGGAAATTTCATGCCTGTTGGCGAAAATTAACCAGTTCCCCCAATAGCATAAATGTCACATGTTCCCTTCATTCACATTAAAAAATATATAAACTAGACAAGAATCGGACAATTCCTTCCAATATAACTAAATTATCCATAAAAATGCACACATCAGCTAGAGGAAATTGTGTCATTTACCAAATGAGGTCATTTAAAAAAACTCACCTGATTCAAATAATCTTACACGACATAAGTATCAATGAAGTTTACACAAACTACAGGCCTATTTAAAGGTAAATTCAGTTATGTATTATTAAAGTATGCATATAAATTTAATTAGATTTGACCACAATTATTTTCGGTTCATGCAAGTATGAACCAAGAAATAATTGTGGCCAATTCTTAACTGACTGTATACTTTGTATTCCCAATAATGAGTTGGCTTTTATATAAGCATTGCAAAGCAAAGCAAAATTCAAAATGCCAAAACTAAACAATCCAAAATTTATTTGAAAACAAGGATAACGTTATCTAGATCATTTACGGTAGAGGGGGAAATAACACAAATTATTCAACCCATTGTCCTTTCTCAGTTTTAAATTTTTTTAACAGCCATCATTGGAAATGAAAACAGACATAATATCTGAGATTTGACTACAATTTGGCAAAACATTTTGTGCTGTTAACTTTTATTAAATTTTGGTGACATTGTGAGAAAGTGATCATAATCAGTGTCTTGTTTTGCACCAGGCTGGTACAATCAGCTGTGAGAGGCAAATCTGTGATCCCCCGACGTGTGACAATCCCGTTGTTGACAGCTGCGGTTGTTCTGCGTGTCGTCAGTGTGACTTTGAGGGTCGACGATTCCAGAATGGGGAAGAATTCCCGCATCCAACAGACAACTGTACAGTCTGTCGCTGTCGGGTAAGTGTTGCCATGATATTAGACAAATTAACTCGAAAGACCCCAGATTTATATTTCTAATTATAACATGTGTTAAAGGAAGGATTGCATGAAAGTAAAAACTACTAACTAGCTCAACATATACGTAAATGTTTTGTGAATTTTTTATATTTTATTGGTCCTATGCTACTTAGGTCGAGGTCTGCAATGATTCAAGATACTGAGCTGACATTTTGTGTATACCTTTATCATGTAGTTACAGATCAAGTTTGACTTGATTGTTATGGATTTACCCATTTTTAACAGTTGCCCCCAAACTTAGGAATATGTAAATTTGTTGGGTCAGGTAGGGGGCATGTATTGCTAAAGTAGCAATTTCAATTTCACCATATTTTGTGCATCCCTGTAAAGTAGTCTTGGCTAAACCTTATATGTAAAAAACCAACAAAAAACCTAAGAAACTAAATAGCTAACAGTTTATGATACAGGTAATTCAATCATTCTTAAATGATAAATGTTATCATATATAACATGTTGTCCTATTAGATCCACAGCATTGTTGATTGGTTGATTTTTTCACCCACAAGCCCCATTACACTTTCTGTCCAGTACTCAAATCAAAATGGATCAGAAATGTAATAAGGAAACGTGATATTGGTGATAATTCTACAGAAAGTTGATCAGTTGCTTGGTTTGTATTGTTAAATTCCCATATTACTGAAACCTGTTTCAAGATAATATCTGCTGAAAATCATCACTTCAGACACTGTATTAGTCTGTGATAGCATTATGCAGTGAGCTATCACAAGACTGATTCAGTGTCAGAAATGAATAAATGGAAATATTATCGTATTGATGCTTGAAAAGCTACTTTTTACTGTGGTACCAAACCGACATTCTCCACCATTTACGACATCTAGAAGTTTGTTTTGTTTAACAGCATTACTAGAGCACATTGATTAATTAATCATCGGCAAACATTTGGTAATTCTGACTGGAACTCATCAGAGGAAACCCGTTACATTACCACCTCTAGGAGACAGGTTAATCTGGTCTGTTAAAAATGTGTAATTAACAAGAAAATGATATGGTGCTCTAATTTAAGGGTAGATATTTTTTAGGTCAATGTAATATTGATTTTTGCATGCAATTATACCTTTGTCACAGAATTTATTTTTAATAAGTAATCAGTTTAAAATGGAAAAGTGAATATTTATCTGTAGGTCTAGGCATTGTTCATTTGTTTCCGCAGACATTGATAAGACACATTTACAACCAGGTACTATATTCTTTTACTACTGGAAGTAGTAGAATGGGGTAAACCTTTATTAGCAAGAGAGCAAGACATGCAGTAGTGTGCTACATGCTAGTGATAGGTTAAATTTAAATAGTAATGGTTGATGGTTAGTACTCATGTAGGTGTACCATTGTACAAGAACATAAATTCAGAAATGCAACCCCTGCAATTAAAAAAATGTCCATGGCAAAAAACAAGCAGTGTAAAAGTGCCGTGAAGAATGAAAAACTCTATGGCAATCTCCACGGCATTGCCAATTGCTGTGGGCAATTGCAGAGGTTGGAAATGGGTAATGGGTAATGCATTACAACATGTATTTTTAATACAAACTATAACTTCCCTCAAATATTTAATTGTTCAACAGCCCCTTTAAAATATAATTCTATCTTTGAAACATATCAATTAAAAAACAACATTTAACACATGCTGTCTTGTTAGCACTTTATTAATAAAAGTATACATCAAGGACATTGTTTCCATTCATAAATCAAAGATGTAAGCATTTTCACACGTGTAATTCAGGCACCACTTACCCCAGCATCTGAAAGTGCTAGTGTTAAAATCTTACATACCAGCACAAACAGATACCAGAACAAGAAGCATCCCTTTTCTAGCAGTACTCCCTTTGGTTTTAACACCAGCTACCAACAGTAGATTTGCTGGTGAAAATGAGGCATGCAGCAATATACAAGTATTTTATAAAAGAATAAAATTTGAATAAATCAAGTAATATTGTTTCAACTATTGGTGTCTATGTTGCTTGTACACACCACTTGCCCTTACTATACTTCCGTCCAGTTCTTGAACACAGACAACACGGAGGTACAGCAAAGAAAAGTAATGGTGATGTTTTTGTACTCGGTAGAGCACCTGCCTGAGGTGCTTGCATCGTCGGATCGAACTTCAGAGAACCCATTTTATGATTTAGGCTTTTTTCCACCACCCCCATCACAACCAGTGCCCCACTACTTGTATATCAAAGGCTATGCTGCGTTGTTCTGTCTATATGGGAAAGTGCATAATAGTAAAAAGGATCCCATGCTGTTAATGGAAAAATGTAGCAGGTTTCTTCTAAGATATCTGACGTCCAGTAATTGATTATTAACATATCAAGGTGCTCTAGTGGTGTTGTTAAAACACAACAAATTGCACCAGATTTGCTCAAGAGTTGACCTTTAATAAGAAACCAATGTCCAGTTACTTTCTATCACTTTACCATTCTTATCTGCCACAGTATCTAATAGTTTATATTGACATGTATTAAGCAGCCGACTGTATTTCTATTCTTTTGGATCCAATACATTGCAAATTGACTTCTAAAATTGATCCTGTGACATAAACTACATGGCCCTACAAAACATAGTTGCTGATGTGTAACACTGTGGTGATGTGAGTCACACACCACATGGCCCTACTATATTTCCGTCCAGTTCTGTCAAAATAACAGTACGGAAATAGAGCATGGACATGTAATGCTGAAAAATTCTTGGAAGGAAGAAGTATCAGGAAAATTTAGTTTTTATTAATTTTGACAACTAACAATCCAGAGAAATCCTGCTGCCATCATGTTGTAATTATGTGCTTTTCTCTACAAATAGGATAACAAAATCCACAGCCTTTGATTTAATAGCTGTCAATAAATGCTTGGACAAACGTCACTAATGTCACTATTTTAAATTGATGACAGTAGACAGTAATAGATGTTACAAAGTTCATCATAGTGAAATGTAAGCGAAATACGAACTGTTTTAGGATGTTGATATTCACAAACCTAACCTTAGTATCTACCATAATGACCATGTTATCCGCTGTGATGTTTCTGGATTTTTTGGAAAAAGCCCTTCTCACTCTAGCATCAGAAAGTGCTACTTTATTTCACAGCAGCACATAGCTAATGTTAGAGTATTCAGTGCTAATAATTTTGATAGCTGAAGACATCCATGGCCATCTGGTCATAGAACAGGGCCAGTCTCCCTGCATACTCCATGTTGTATGAGACCCAAAATAATTCTTACATCATGCTACTGCTAACTTATAATAAGAAGTCTCTTATTCCAGTGGTTTTAATCTCATTTAGTCTAGCATCAAAAAGTGCTAGTTATATTCAAATATACCAGCACATAAATGATACCAGTCCAAAGAAAATTAATAATGCACTTTACTACTTTTTAAAAACTATATTTTAGGTAATTTTATATTGGTCAACTTTATATTATCTTTATAATCTATACTAGTACATAAAACACGAATACATAATTTTAATTGCCTTTGCTATCTTGATGTCATCAGTGCAGTATCAAAACTAATAGTATTCAAATCTTGTATCCGTCCAATACTGTGATATAGACAACATAGAAATATGATCTGGTCAGGTTAGATTATTTAATTAATCTGTTATTTCAATGATAAATGTTTCATAATTATAAATGTAATAGTTTGGAAGATATATTTATTGAGCTATGATTCACATAGATATAATAGGCAGTTGTTAATAAATATTGTTAATAAATATTGACATTCTACAATGATGGCACCAAGAATAAGCAATCACCAATCAAATTTGATGTCACAAATCAGAATTGCTTGATTACTGATAATTAACCAATCACATCTAACCTATAGATGACATCATTCTTCCACGTTTTACATGCCACACACCCAAATCTTACTTCCGTCCAGTTCTTTATCATAGACAACACGGAGGTAAAACTTGTATGTGTGGCACACTGACTTGTTGTATGTAGACCTGTGGTTGTGTTGTCTTGGGCAGTTTAATTTAGTCAGTTTGAATGGATAACTACAGTATGCTTATTGTGGTGTCTAATGATTATAACATTTTGGGACTGACTTTCTTTTTGATGAAAAGTTCCTTTTCTATCATAACAGAAGAGAGATCACAGCATGTCTGGTGTCACATTTGACTGTGATAACTGTTTTTAAAAGTAATCACAAGTCAAATATGATGCCAGAAACTACTATTACAGTTAATGTAACCTTGAATGTCTACATCTGTTTTTTCTGTAAATAATAGAGCAACCTTCTTGCATATCTGAATATCTTGAAAATAAGCTTGCTATGAGTATTGATGTTTTTGAGGAGACCTGACGTCACATTGAACTGTGATAGCTACTATTACAGGCAATCACAAATTGAATGTAATGTCAAAAAACCTTATTTTGAGCATCTTTTCATTAAATTGCATTAAAATATATGTGTGTTATATAATACATCAGTTAAAAAAAAAAAAAAAAAAAAAAATCCCCCACAAAACATTGAAGAATTGGTCTCTTTGCTCTCCCAAGCATAGACTAGTGCTAGTTGAAATTAGAACACCAGCACGTAGTAAATACCAGGCCAAGTGAAGAAAGCTTCCAGTGGGATTGATACTTTTGTAAATATTTCATAAAATAAATATATTAGAAATTTTGAATGATGGAATATTCTTTAGGCCGTATATGAAATTTCTGCAAATGGTGGAATTCACTCCAGACAAAAAGGTATTGTAACTGTAATTTGCCAAGCAGATGTGAGGGTAGACCAAAGTATAAGTTTAGACTGCCATGCTATTAAGTTTGCTGTTAATGGCTTTCTTCTTTCCCTGGCATCAGAAAGTGCTAGTGTATTTGACCCACAAGCACAAAATGATCCCAGGGAAAGAATAAGGCAGCCTCACACAGTGTGTCTTACTCACCACCATTCATTTCTGATTCATGCATATTATCAGGTATAATAAATTCTCTACAGGCTTAAATAATTAAATTCCTTTCTTTTCTATTCGACTGGCATAAAGTGCTTGTCTTAATGAAGATGCACAAGACTGAATTCTAATGCCACATTAATCTGTGATAGCTCAGCATTATTCATGCAATCACAAGGAAAATATGACATCAGGAAAACATCATTTCAAAATTATATAGTTATATTTATTTAAGTGCAGCATGATGGCCATAATGAATACATAGAATGAGGAGAGGTGTCTTATTTTCTATATCTCACCATCGGAATAAAATTAAATAATTTACAACCAGCCTAATGTAACTGTATCCATTTTTCACATCTGCCTTGCTTCAACTTTTTGAAAAAAGAGTAGTTAAATATAATGGTAGTGGATTTCTTCTCTCACTAACTCAAGCATCTATTAGTGCTAGTAGCTTCTGACACACAAGCACAGAATGGATACTTGAGCAAGTCAAGAGTAAAATACTTTGACATCTTCTTTCTTATTATATTTTGCTGTTTTACATAAGCTTGAAAAAAGTACTTGACAATTACAAGTACTTTGTTAAAATGGTTTCATAGACTTGTTAATTTGCTGCATGTCATTTCACTTACGCTAGCATCAGAAAGTGCTAATCGTTGTTCACCATCACCAGCACTGTCTGGTACTAGGTAAAGGCAAATGACTGAATATTTAACTGTTATAGAATTTTTTTTTTTTAAATGTATATTTAACTGATTGATGTGTGTAAAAGTATTTTTCATGATTGTGTAACCCAAATATATTTATAACAGTATACACCAAAAATCTTTCTATAATTTTTGTAAACAGAGAAATCAGAACAATATTGTTGCATTCTTTTCCTGGGACATGTTGATGATAAAATCTTCTCCAGTCATACATAGACCACATGGAAAAATTCCATTGTTTCCAGAAAACAACCAATTTTCATGTCTCATGTCACATTCGGCTGTGATAGCAGATAACAGAAGCCATCACAAGAATAATGTAACACAAGAAAAGAAATTATATAGTTATATAGTAACTCAATATATGTAGCTGCACAAGTTTAATAAAACTGTAGATTTTTCTCAGAACATTCCAAAGCATCAACTAGTGCTAGTTGCTGTTTAATACTGGTGAATGCTCCGAGATGTAAAGAGAAAGATTAATGTGGCACTGTCTATATAGGTGCCATATATATACTGATACATAACTGTAGCACTTTCCTAAGCATAAAGTTTCAATATTGATAAGCATTTATTGACAAAGATTTGTTGGTTGGCACCAACTTTTTCCAGCTGGAGCATATTTAAAAAAAATACTGTAGCTTGATGTCATCGCTTTCCCAAGCATCAGAAAGTGCTAGTTGAAATATCTGACAAGCACAAAACCAATGTTTAGCAAAGGGAAAACATTCTTAATAGTGATATCTTTACTTTACTATTACATTTGCTGAATAATTACTAAGACCCTTGCCAAGAAGATATTTTGTCCCTTTCTTCTGTGATATAACTGTAATTTGTTGTAATCTGCTCTAGTAACAAAAATTACTTTGCAAGTTTTTCTGAAATGAACTGTCGATATTTCACCCACAAGCCCTTATTAAACTTCCGTCCAGTAATTGTAAATAAAACAGAATGAAAGTGTAACAAGGAAACATGGTAGTGATAAAATCACATCTCAAACTTGTTTAGTATAGGTGAATAAAATACAAGTTTAAAAAGAAAACAAAGTCAAAAGAAACACATGTTATATCTGAAATCATTAAAAGTTTTCCCAACACAAATAAAAGTTGTATTTCCATATTTTAGGTATTGCATGTTTCTGTGATAGCTTTTTATATTGGCAATCACAAGAAATATACAATGTCTGAAAAATGAATTTCATCTTTTTAACAAATATGTTAAAAAAGGCTGGGTAGATTTAACTGTGTTTAGCAAAGGGAAAACATTCTGTTTATTATAGGCAATTGATACGATCATTACCGTATATCAAACAGCTGAAATGAGATTGCTAGAAAAAGTTGATGGTCGCTACTAGAGTGAGCCGATACAGTTGGTTAGTAGAGGAAGCAATAGACCCTGCAATAGAGTTAGCAACTGATTAATAATAAGACAATGTGGAGCTCATTTAAGATGTATTCGGCATTTGACATCAGATCACCACCAGTTGACATTCCTTTCTTTTGTTTTTAAATGTGGAAGCAACACAAAACCTTTTTACCAATATTGTATTTAAAAGATCATGTGATAAACATTAGATTCTGGTGTCACATTTGACTGTGATAGCTAGTTACTTTTTGCAATCACCAGAAAATATGACACTAGAACATAATGATAAAAGTATTCGGCGTTTGACATCAGATCACCTCCAGTTGATTAATTAACATTCCTTTCTTTTGGTTTTAAATGTGGTTGCAACACAAAACCTTTTTACCAATATTGTATTTAAAAGATCATGTGATAAACATTAGATTCTGGTGTCACATTTGACTGTGATAGCTAGTTACTTTTTGCAATCACCAGAAAATATGACACTAGAACATAATGATAAAAGTATTCGGCGTTTGACATCAGATCACCTCCAGTTGATTAATTAACATTCCTTTCTTTTGGTTTTAAATGTGGTTGCAACACAAAACCTTTTTACCAATATTGTATTTAAAAGATCATGTGATAAACATTAGATTCTGGTGTCACATTTGACTGTGATAGCTATAGTTAGTTTTGCAATCACCAGAAAATATGACACTAGAACATAATGATAAAAGTATTCGGCGTTTGACATCAGATTACCTCCAGTTGATTAATTAATATTCCTTTCTTTTGTTTTTAAATGTGGTTGCAACACAAAACCTTTTTACCAATATTGTATTTAAAAGATCATGTGATAAACATTAGATTCTGGTGTCACATTTGACTGTGATAGCTAGTTACTTTTTGCAATCACCAGAAAATATGACACTAGAACATAATGATAAAAGCATTCGGCGTTTGACATCAGATCACCTCCAGTTGATTAATTAATATTCCTTTCTTTTGTTTTTAAATGTGGTTGCAACACAAAACCTTTTTACCAATATTGTATTTAAAAGATCATGTGATAAACATTAGATTCTGGTGTCACATTTGACTGTGATAGCTAGTTACTTTTTGCAATCACCAGAAAATATGACACTAGAACATAATGATAAAAGCATTCGGCGTTTGACATCAGATCACCATCAGTTGATTAATTAACATTCCTTTCTTTTGTTTTTAAATGTGGTAGCAACAAAATCTTTTTACCAATATTGTATTTAAAAGATCATGTGATAAACATTAGATTCTGGTGTCACATTTGACTGTGATAGCTAGTTATGTTTTGCAATCACCAGAAAATATGACACTAGAACATAATGATAAAAGTATTTGGCGTTTGACATCAGATCACCACCAGTTGATTAATTAACATTCCTTTCTTTTGGTTTTAAATGTAGTTGCAACACAAGGTTTTAATCAAAACCTTTTTACCAATATTGCATTTAAAAGATCATGTGATAAACATTAGATTCTGGTGTCACATTTGACTGTGATAGCTAGTTACATTTTGCAATCACCAGAAAATGACACTAAAACATTATGATAAAAGTATTCTGAGATAAGGAAAAGGGAATAAATAAAACTATAATGGTGGACAGTGCCATATAAAATATGGACAACAATTCGATATGGAAAAATGAATCCATGGATCATATTCTGTGGAGTTTAAATGTACACTTCTGTAAATATATTTTGTTCTAATCTGTGCTCAGAATGTCACATTAATTACCATTTGCCACCATGTAACTGTTTATTACAGTGTGTCACAGCTTTTGACGACTTCTTGACTTGCTTACCCTAGTATCAGAAAGTGCTAGATATGAATTGCTCTTCAAGCTCTAACAGATACCAGAACAAGAGAATCAGCATTTTTCTCGATGATGTACAAATTGATGTTGCAGTCAGTAGATTCTAGGATCACATTTGTCTGTGATAGCTGCTTGAGTTAAAGCAATCATGACAAATATGACAGAAGAATGTATTGTAGAGAATCAAAGAATGTGAATTCATTTATTGGTAAATATTGTTTTAGGGTGCTGAATTTGTTATCACTAAAAGTAAGCAAGCACCATAAAACAAAAATCACCTAGCAGTCAATTTCATCTGTTATAATCAATTTGGTATTTGTTGTGTTCACCAGAATAGATCCTATACATCTTGCTAATTTTACCATTACTTCTGTTTTCTTTATCTATGCATTAAAATGAACCCAAATTTAATAATTGATCATCACATCACTAATTATAGTACCCACCAAAATTGTTTTAGGGTTAATGTGCTGAGGATTTTGTCCTGGACTGTGCTGAGGATTTAATAGGTCGGAAATAAAGCTACCTGTAATGTATGCTCGCTTACCCTAGCATCAGAAAGTGCTAGATGTTAATTAGCTCCCAAGCACAAACTGATACCAGAGTAAAAGAACCTACTGTCTTCATATTTTAAATGCTCATTAATAATTAAAAAACCAGAAGTTGAATGTGATTCAAGCTGGATTCCAGTCCTTGCATTGATCTGTGATTGCTGATGTTAGTGTATGCAATCACAAGAAAAATACAATGTCAGATTTCCAGCTTATATATCAGTATTTTGTAAAACACATCCGGAACAGTATAGCATTTTCCTCACTTTTTGTTGCAAAATAATTCCACAAATAATAATATCTTTACTTTACTATTACATTTGCTGAATAATTACTAAGACCCTTGCCAAGAAGATATTTTGTCCCCTTCTTCTGTGATAACTGTAATTTGTTGTAATCATGAGCGGAGAAAATTTAAATGAATGGTGTGTACAAATACAAAAACCTCTAATTTGCTGTAGTAACAAAAATTACTTTGCAAGTTTTTCTGAAATGAACTGTCGATATTTCACCCACAAGCCCTTATTAAACTTCCGTCCAGTAATTGTAAATAAAACAGAATGAAAGTGTAACAAGGAAACATGGTAGTGATAAAATCACATCTCAAACTTGTTTAGTATAGGTGAATAAAATACAAGTTTAAAAAGAAAACAAAGTCAAAAGAAACACATGTTGTATCTGAAATCATTAAAAGTTTTCCCAACACAAATAAAAGTTGTATTTCCATATTTTAGGTATTGCATGTTTCTGTGATAGCTTTTTATATTGGCAATCACAAGAAATATACAATGTCTGAAAAATGAATTTCATCTTTTTAACAAATATGTTAAAAAAGGCTGTGTAGATTTAATGGACATGTACCATAAGTCAATACATATTAATAAATATATAGTACAAAATATTAATTGGGGCAAGCTAAACAATTATTTAATATATTTTATTAAAGTTATATTGAAGTATGAAGTAAATATTTATACTCAAAGCAGAATGTTGGTCATTCTAGCCGAGTACCCCAGCATCTGAAAGTGCTAGTATCACATTCAAACCAGCACAAACAGATACTGTGGGACAGAGCTATTGGCATGGGGGAAAATGGCATCTTTTATCAACATTCTAATATATTTCATCTGGTATTTATTATATATCTGATATTACTGACTTTTTACTTTTTAGGTTTTTTTCTGTTGATATTTCAAATTTCAAAGTTTTGAGTGTTTTCATAGTTGAAATCAGTTAACATGGAAATAGTATTTTTCGTAACCAACTGTGATGTGTGTCAGAGTACAGGCCCCAGGATGTTACTGTGATAGCTCATGTGAATACCAGGTCATCACAAACAACATCCAGGAACTTATGCTCTGATGTGAGAGGGTTAAATTACTTTTTTTTATATATCATAAATTAGCCAGTGCTTCACAGCTGATGTAAGAGTTTGGGATGGTGCATATAAAAGATTATTTGCTGCCTATCGAAAAAAGATTATAGCCCATTGAGTTCAGGGCACAATATTTCACCTATGCAAGTGAAATTTTTAGTTTCTTGTTAAAAAATTAAGATTATATTCTACCCCCAAATATTCATGTATATATAAAGTGAAAATCTTTATACCCAGCATGATGATAACAATTGTTCATGGACATGCAGCGGACATTACTGAAACCACTTGACATTCTGAGTGATATATTGATAGCATTAACCTGTTGTAAAGAACACAGTAGTGATACTTCCCTTTATCCCCAGGATATCACTGTGATGGCCAGTTTTGTGTGCTATCACTAGTGGCATCTTGGGAACAAAAAGATTTCATCAATATCATGAAATTGTTTTGAAAAAAGGATTAGTTGTAATAATTGCAAAAATAATTTGATTTATACTCAGACCACATCCCAGATCACTGTAAATGCACAAACAATTTATGATAATTTACCAAAAACGTATCCCATGGTAAGTGCCCTTTTTAAGTTTCACTCTATACACTGTAATAATATTACATGATTATCACTAAAACATTTAAAAAAAATGTTAAATGTGAAATATCATTTTACTGTGATGTAGCATTCCTGACATAATGTATGTATTATGTTTCATAAACATGTTCTGAAGAATATCTATTCTTTCAGCCCTAGGATTTTACTGTGATAGTAGTGAAACAAATTACTATCACTAGCAGAATCACAGGATTGACAAAAAGACCAGTCTCATTTTAATTATTGTTTTAATGGATGTCTTATGAATGGCAGCAGAACAGTCAATTGTTTTAGTTGTATTGCTAATTAAATCCAGTCTTATATATTTCTATATTCAGTAAAATGTTAGATCATAACAATAATTTATTTAACCTTAGTTTCCAAGAGTGTAACTGAATGTAATATTTCCCTGAATACAGATTGTGAGTAACAATTCTATAACCACCCCTAGGATTATACTGTGATTGTTACTGGAATTAAAACATTCACAAGCAAAATCATGGGACTGGGCAAAGAATGTATAGAGGAATATATTAATATTACCACATAATGCTACAAGAGTTTAATTTAGTGGCATCGTAATAATTGTATATAATGTAACTAGGATTCCATAGTATTTTATTCTGCAGTGTAATGCAATTAGTTTTGCAAGTAATATTTTATTTGACCAGAATTATTTAATATTTTGATGTTGATTAACAGGCAGGTTTTAAGTTTTAATACTTTCTATGTTTCCATTATAATAATCAGTGTACTTTAATGAAAGTTATTTACCTAAAATTAATAAAACAAATAATCTCAACATGCTAACAATATTAACTAAATAAATTTAAATAAAATTGTAGCTTGTAATTAATTTAATATTTATGATTTTGATAATTGAAATTTACAAAACTAAATGTATGCAGTTAATTGTTTATAACTTTTACAAATTAAAGCAATACTGATAGTCAAAAAAAATCAATCTACTGCTGCTGCTGCTAATACTACCTTCATGTTCACTGGTCACTGGTTCATCTACAACTGTTTCCTGCAGCCTGTGGTTCCAGGTAAAAGAGTGACACCATCCACAATAAACAAAACACCTAACCCACAAGTCGGCCAATAAGCACAGGAAGAATACCTCTCCTTTGCCAATACCCTGTTCTGCAGAAGTGCTAATTGGCCTGGTGGGGATCTCTGAATATCCCAGATGCCAGGAAATGAGGAATCACCTTTGATGTTTATTGGCTAAGAATAATTTGTCCAAAGGAAAAGGGTCCTTGTAAATGAATTTAAAACTTATAGGTGTATATATATATGTTGCTTAGCATAATTTTGTTATACAGTTCTTGTGATCTAATATATAGCTATGTTAACTAATTGATTATTTTGTTAACCAAATGCCATCCCCAAAAAGGGTATGCCACATTGTTTTTAGGAACTATTCACTTTATTTAGCCTCAGTTACTGGTATACTGTGTTCAGGGTAATGTGCCATAACCTTTTAATGATGGAGCACAAGTTTGATTCAATTATATAGCCAATTTACAAATTTACATACATACTTTAGAAAATTAGATATTTGCATAAGTAAAATGTATTTTAGAGTGTAAGAACCTATACTGTAAAATAACATATATTTTATACTGTAAATTACAAATTATTATTTTTTTAAGTTTAAAATTACTTAATAAAATAATGTGGTTTTTTAAATAAAGACAATGATGAAATCTTTAATTTAAAATTTCAGTTCTGATTTGCAGTAACATTCACTATGAAGTATGATTAAAAAACTAAATTATAATAAATATACATTTTTAACTTACCAAACTGAAGATGGTATATCCTTTTCCTGTCACTCCACCAAACACATCTTCTCTGCAGGCTCCTGGTCAGTACAACTATCAACGTTTTTGCCATCGAATATATACCCTCTATGAGAAACAAAATTCTTACTCAAATTATTTTAAAGCAAACTCCAGCACCTCTCTGTCTACTTTCTAACAGGATGCCACTCGTTGGCAAGCCTGACTTGGAGATTGTCCTCCAATTGATGTCTTGTCTACCCAATATGTTTCTTTGTACCCCAGTCTCAGTGTGGCTAGCTTATAATAGCTCCTTCCTGCTCCCAGGTTCTTGTTCCAAGCTTGGGTGCTCTCTCATTGCTCCAACAGCTCGGCCTGGCCTCTTTATGTGGAAAGGACTTTTTTGTTAGGGGATTTGTTGACAAACTTACCAATTAGCTGTAATAGCACTAGTTGTTTAGACAATAGGATCTCTGCTGGAGAGGGATCTTCCAGCCTAAAGAGCTTTCACTTTTGTGGTGTTGTGGATTAGGATTAGGCAAAATAACAGATTAACACAGATATAGTTTTTTGGGGTGGGGAATTTAAAAAATGCTTTTTAGTTTTATTTTAAAATATTTATATATAAAAATTAATTTACATTAAAAAGTAATTGTATTTGTTATTTAGTAGAATAAAATTACTAAGTACTAAGATTAATTTAAATAAATAAATAAATGATGGAGTAACATACTTGTATATTTTCAGTTTATGAGCAAGAAATGTAAACCAAAAATACACAAAAAGCAAAAGAAGCAAAACATAACTAGGAAAATAATTACTTTTTTAAAATTAATTTATTATACATTAAATAATTCCATATCTGTTTTTAATGAGTTACAAAAAACAACAAAAAAACAAAAACAAACCCAAAACCTATTTTAATTGTTCAAGGTTTAAATATTATTTGCATTTGTGTATCTAACATTTTTCAACCAAAATTAATATAAAACATGTTTAAGTTTTGTTTGTAATATTTATTTTTTTATTATGAAACTAAATATTTAAAACAAATTTAAACCAAAAGTTATTAGATATTTTGTGTATTGTTTAATATGTTATTCTGTGTGAGATTTGGATTTAAATATTTTCTTTTTGAAATTATTTCAAAATGTTTACCATTTTGAAATAATTTCATAATTGCATATAAAAGATCCCTTGCTGCTTTTTAACAGTAGATGGGAGTGGATTTTCGTTCTCATTCTTTCTTGATTAAGTGGTGACACTAAATAGCTGTAGTTTGAAATGTGAATTATATTCCTTTCCTTTTAATTTTCCTGAGCCTGTTTCCAAAACTAGACTTTCTGTCTTCAGTTAGACATTGAATAAAACATTGTTATGGTCATTCTGTAACACACAATCAGTAAGGAAATATGTCACTGAAATTCTAAAACATGTTCAGCATCAATGAGATGACATGTTAGTTAATAGTACAAGCCTTTAAAACTGGACTCTTTGCAAACTGGAATTTTCTCAAAACCAGGCGTTTTTTAAATATGTAGCCCATTGGTAAAGCGTTTGCTCGATACGCGGTTGGTCTGGGATCGATTTTCGTCGGTGGCCCATTGGGCTATTTCTCGTTCCAGGCAGTGCACCATGACTGGCATATCAAAGGCTGTGGGATGGTGCATATAAAAGATCCCTTGCTGCTAATCGAAAAGCTTAGCCTATGAAGTGGCGACAGCAGGTTTCCTCTCTCAATATCTGTGTGGTCCTTAACCATATGTCTGATGCTGTATAACCATAAATAAAATGTGTTGAGTGTGTCATTAAATAAAAAAACATTTCCTTAAATATAAGTGAAGAACATAACCTCTCAAAACTGGATACCCCTTTAAGCTTGACTTTTTATTAGTTGCCTTGGCTGTCAAGTTTAGAAGAGCTAACACTATATCTCTAAACTGACATATTTGTTACAGTTTTTCTGCCTGTGGTCTAGAAGTTGGTGATGTCAAAAGTTGGACTCACGTATATATATATATATATATATATATATATATATTGTGATCAAAGAAGACCCTAACCCATGGCTAATTTGTAATATTGCTGTTTGTATGTGGTATGTGCTGTCATGTATTAGCAACCTCGGTGACATAGTGATTGAGCCTTACAGCTGATGGGTGCTGAGTTCACTTCCCAGTACTGAACTGCAAACAATTAACCATAACATCCAGATTGTTGAGGGCTTTTTTTATCCAGTCCAGGATAGCATACTTGAACCACATGAATGTTTTGTGTCTGATCGACATTTCACACTTAATAGCAACCAGTTATCAAGTTTACTTTAGCATTGTGCAACAAACATTTCTTTTAAACTTTCTTTTTTAATAATTTAATATTAATATGTATTTTTCAAAAGGTAAAGCTCAAAAGCATAAATGTAATAGATAGAAAATATTCTTCAATATATATATATTTATTTAACAACATTAGTTGGACAAGAAGATGAATGGTGGAATATATTACAGTCCATCATTTTAGTGTTATACATTTTTTAAATGTTCATAATTTTTTTTTAAATATTTCAAGACACTGAAATACCATATGTGTGCATGCATAAGTGTGTGTAATGATGTTAGTTAATTGCCATGATAATTAATTGATTACTCAGTGATTGTCAGACAGTAGAATTAGTCCCTGTTTATCACACAGAGTGTCAGATTAACACTAATCTGGTTAATCCCCACACCCCACAGTGTGCTGGTCATATTGCACCACACTGGATAGTGAAATCTTAATCAGAACAATTCCAATTAACTCAGTATGAACTTCACACATCCAGTAGTAAATGAAGTTTTATTTTGAAAATCTTTGGTGGTAAAATCAGAATAAATTATGCATGCTTTAAAACAAACCCATTGTTTTTATTTAATTATTAATAATAGTAGTTGTATTACTACTGCTATAATATAATAAAAACAATTTATGTAATTTAATGTAAATGAATACATATTAAAAACCCTGCTTCAAGAGAATGTATTTTAGTTTATAGTTAATTATGTTGTGAGGGGTGGGGAAGATAATAAAATATTATAGTTATTTAGATTTTTCATTACCTCAATGTAAAGATACTACTGATAAGTTTTTCAGTTTAAAAATTATATTCAGTTATACACCATAGCTACTATTTTACAGGTATGCTTTTTTCTTTCTTTTTTTAAAAGTATTTTTTTTTTGGGGGGGAGGGGTGTGTTGGTGAGGTAGGGTAGGGTATGGGTGGTTTAATGTGGTTAAGTACATGCAGTTCATAATCATTGCCCAATAAGATGATTAAACTTGAATTATGATGGCTTGTAGGCAGTGCTTATGTGCTGTCCAGTCTGTAGGATAGTGATCTGCAACAGGTTTCTTTTATTTGGTAGACATCATAATATTATGATAATATTTATGGTGTAAAACCATTCATTCATTCATTCATTCATTCATTCATTCATTCATTCATTCATTCATTCATTCATTCATTCATTCATTCATTCATTCATTCATTCATTCATCCATCCATCCATCCATCCATCCATCCATTCATTCATTCATTCATTTGTTTATTCATTCATTAGTTTATTCATTCATTCATTGTTCCATCCATCCATCCATCCATCCATTTATTCTTCATCCATCCATCCATCCATCCATCCATCCATCCATCCATCCATCCATCCATCCATCCATCCATCCATCCATCCATCCATCCATCCATCCATCCATCCATCCATCCATCCATCCATCTATTTTAATTTGATGTCCATGCTTATATGCAATTAAAGTCCAAGCATGGTGTCCAGTGCTGTGAGCACAATGAGTGGGTTAATGTTAATAGACAGTGATGTAGTAACCTTACACCTCTTCATTAAGCCATTAAAACTCACTCGGAATGGAAGATGGTACTGGGATGTGAACCCAGTACCTATCAACCTTAAAATCAATGGCTTAACTACTATATCACTTTGAATTTTAAAGCATTATAAATATGTATTATAATCTTAAAAAGATAACTACTTTCCATGTTGGTTCCCATTAGCTAAGTAGTTTGTAATGAGGCCTAATACTCCTATTAACTAACAACATCTAAGTTTTATGTTTGTTAATGTATTTCAAACTGTCTGAAATAGCAGCCAGTTCAGGATTATGCCACCATATTGGTCTGGCCACATTGTCTGGTGAAATCTTCCTATAAACACAAACACCCCCAAAGCAAAACCTGTTTACAGACGAGCATTTTTACTTAACAGCGATTTTGTGAAGTAATTAAGAATTGGTGTGAAGGTTTTTAGTTTTGAGTTGTTCTAAAATGTACCATTGCTTGAAAAAACTTCTTTTGTTTCTTCATGCTATCTCTGAAAATTTTAATGCGACTGCCATTTTGGAAACCAGACGTACATGTATATTTATTACTCATTTAAAAATAGTTGTCAGTTTGGCCAACAGACTAACACTTATGTCAAGATCTCTTCTAGCAGTTGACCCCCCCCCCCCCAAAAAGAAAAAAGAAAGAAAAAAAAGTAAAATATATGAACTAAAATAATGTTTATTACATTTTTTTTAATCAAGCAAATAATGATAAGTTAACCATGCATACAAAGGCTCTTATTAATATGGCTTCCTAAATAAAAACAATATCTTTATGATTTACCAGAATATAAAATTGGTACAATATACATTTAATTAGAAAAATAAAATTCAATTAGTAATGATGTATCCCCTAAAAAAATTATGATTTTATTATTATATATATGTTATTGTTAAAAACAATTATCAATAGAAAGTAGTCCAACATTATTAGATTTGTCTTCTTGTTTTTTTAAAGTGCAGTTTATGAAATTTTGTTGATCAATTTTATCATTTTGCATTTTTATGACAATTTATAATTTACTTTGAAAAATTAAATACTTTTTGGTATATTATTTTATCTTGTTTATAAGTACATGTACAATATATATAAAATAAAGAAAGAAAAAAATAAAATAAATAAAGTTAACAAACTAGTATATTATTATTTTATTTTTTTCCAAATGTATGTTTAAGCTAAGATATATTTAAACCACAATTTATCATGTATTTAAATACAGAAAACATACACTGAATAATCAGTCAACAGTGTTTATTAACCATTATTTGAGAACAATATGGTGTGTTACTATATCTCACACTTGGTGTCAGATTAGAGTTAATCCTGTTAGCTCTGGAAACCATGCAGGTTTCTTTTCTGGAACTAATTAGGAAAAATATAAGCTGACAGTTAAATCTGTAATTAACTCTATATCTATTGATTTCACACATTTAGCATGTATTACACATTTGATAAATTTTCAGTGATTTTTAAGGCACAATATTTCTTGTGAACCCTTGTTTTCAAATTAATTAAAAGTTTTAAACTAATGTATCTCTGATTTGATAAAATTTCAGTGATTCTTAAGGGCTCAGTATTTCTTATGAACCCTTGTTCCAAAAGTTATTAAAAGATTTAAAGTAATGTATCTCTGGAATTATTCCTGTATTCCAGAAATATTCTAAACTTATTTTTGGATGCTTAATGTGTAGTAGATAAGTAGTCAAAACATTGACAAAATCACTACTTAATTGCAAAGGCAGTTTTCTTGTTAATTAAAATGCACTTGGAATGTCAGTGTAGTACAACTGGTTACCTAGGTAAAAATAAAACAAACTAACTTCTCATTATCCAAAATTTGAAATATTGTTCCAAGTATTTTGTTTGAAATAAATTCAAATATAAAAAATATTAGACAAAAAAGGTAGATCTATGCCAATACACAGGATATCAGATGCTATGTATTCTGGGCAGATAGGTGGTGTAGGAAAGGATTTATTAAGATACCTTGATATTCATATTATATTGTGCTTTTACCCACAGATCTTTGCACTTTTTAAAACATAATTATATTACATAAGTTTTATTTTTAATTTATTTCTGTTTATATACAGTGAAACCTCTTAAGACCGGACCCTTTGTAAACCGGAATTCCCTCCAAACCGGACAGAACTTAACCTCTCTAAACCGGATCCCTCTAATACTGGACATTTGTCTTGGTCCCAAGGGTGTCCAGTTTAGAGGGGTTTCACTTAACTTTGTTTGACATCCAGTAGCCGATCATTAATAAATCAGTGTGCTCTAGTAGTGTTGTTAAACAAAACAACTTTTCATCCATACAGTTATTTATGGTGGAATGTAGCTCAGTGATATAGTGTTTGTGATGTATCACATGATTGATTATCCTCGATGAACTTGTTTTTTTCTCTCCATCTTAACCAGTGTCTCACGGCTGGTACATGAAAGACTGTAGTTTTTATTGTCCTGTCTATGGAAAAATGCTTATAAAAGATCTCTTCCTACTTTATTGGTTAGAGTAGCCTATGTGGTGCCAGTGGTGTTTTCTTTCTTCTTCTATATTGACCAAATGTCAAAATAACTATATCATTCACTAAATGGCTGTAATTAAAAATGTGGCGAGGTGTCATTAAGCAAATATTCCTTTCCTTTCGTTCTTACAGTTATTCATCATTTTTCTTTACCAGTATTTCTTGCTTCCCACCTTCCTTTTTGTCATACATTCCCTGGTTTTCAGGTTCATTTTATGCGGGCATATTACCTTGTTAAACATCCAATATTAATGGTATGTAAGCTCCCTATATTAATTTATATATAGAATATCTTAATCCATAAATTTTATATGCAGAACTTTACAGCAATGAAGTGTGTGAGGTATTCTTTAATTACTTAGTCTCTAAGTATTGTTTAAGTTGTTTAGAAAGCAGTATTTTAAGATTATATCACCACGGTTGACCATATTGTCAGCTGAAAGATTTTTAAAAACTTAAACACAGGTAATTTTTAAACTAACTAGAATGTTGCAAATTAAGGGATGGTGTGAAACCTTTCATTCTGTTGGTTGTGCAGGAGATGTCTTTAGCTTGGATGAATATTTTTTATTTCTTCACATTGCTTACTACTGTCTTTCAATCTACTTTCTCTGGATATGTCAAGATTTTTTTTCATCTTATGGCGACACTGATTGTTCATTGTAATTTCTTAATAAGTTAAAAATATTACTTATTGTAACCCAACAAACTCACAATCATCTTAGTTTTTAAAAAAACACCTGCATACACAATGTACATGTACAATTCATTTTCCTTTTCTTTTGCAGCCCCCCTTCCCCATTTATATAGCATAAAACTAAATAAAACAAAGCAAAAGTTAAAATAATAATTATAATAAGACCTAGCTTATAAATAATATTTTAAAAAAAGAAGTAATAATGTCTGTTTGAGTTGTGTAATATTTTATTATTAGAAGATTAAACTGCTGTAAATCTTTTGTTTATTTTCATCATGATGATTATAATATATTTTTTATCTGTCAGTTACATTAGTTAATTTGTCCTGCCTTTGGTATACTGATGTTAGTTTGTGTACAAACAGTAATTATAGAACAGTAGGCTATGATAGTATATCTCACACTCGGTGTCAGTGTTGGTGTTGATTGTGTTAAATCTGGAATGCTTGCTGTGTTAATGACAAGAATACTTGGTCATTATAGCAATAGCAATTACATTATGTTTAGTCACAGTTAGAAGTTTAAATTTACAATTCTATTTTATTTGGAATATTAAAGTAAAATAATATAAAATAAAATCTGTAAACATATTTAACAACAAAATTACTAATTTTATTATGTTTTAAAAAAATAATTTTCACGTTACAAAATATTTCAAGGTGAAATGGACATGTTAACAACTGTAATGTGTATCTTGTAATGTAGAATGAAAATTTTATAATTTAATCTATATAAAATGCTAAGACAAAATATTTGTGTATATATTTGAAGACATGTATGATTTTGGATTTGCATGGGTTTTTTAATAAATTGTGTGGGTTACCAATTAATATACCAATAGAATATCATAATGGATGTAATGAATGTATGTTTTAAATGGTGAAATTCATCTTAAAACATGTATTGATTCCTAAGCTATCTGTAATAGCAGCCAATTCAAGATTATACCACCATCTTGGCTTAGCCATATTAGCTGGTGGAAGCTTCCTGTAAACACAAACACTTACAAAAAAACATTAAGAATTTTGCAGTGAACTACTTTAAATTGGAAGGGATGTCGTAAAATGATTAAGGAATGGTGTGAAACCTTTTATCCTGAATGAAGGTGGACCAAGCTTTGCTGTGCCTGGCTGTGTTGGGATAACATACATTTACTGTGGCTATTGTTTTTCTTCTTTTACTATCTTAGTTATTTTAATATGGCTCCATGGTATTTTGCAAAACTTAGGAGTCACTGTTTTTCTTTGAAAGCTCCTTAAATGAAATTATATATTTAAGTTTTTTAAGTATTACATATTGCAAGTTTAAAAAAAAGAAGGATTAAATTCAAGTCAACACCAGTGGAAGATGTGTTTTCTTTAAATGTCTGGAATGTTTTAATATGACTCCATAGTGTTTTAAAACTCAAGTTTCAGCATTTTTCTTTCAAAGCTTTTATAAAAACGTACACATTTTGAATTATTACATTTGAGAGTGGGTTTTTTTTTAAATCCCTGATTTTATCATAATAACCATCATCATATAGTAATATAGAGACTAAATTCAACTCAATTCTCAAAGCTTGTTTTTTATATTTAACTGTCACAAATAAAATATTTTTGTGTGCCTCCATAGAGTTGAAATTTTATAGGTTTTTAAAACTAGGAATTAAATTCAATGTAACACCTATTAAAATTTGTTATTTCCAATTAAAAAACAGGAAGAATATATATAGCTAGAGAGTTTGCCTGAGTTGTGATAGGTCATAACATCAAATTCCCCTTAGTGAATCCAATGAGTTATTTCCAAATCCAACCAGTGATTGGTATATCAATAGCCTTGGTGTGTGCTGTTCTGTCAGTTTTTCTCTCATTATGTAAGCAAGTGCCATAGTTGTACCCTAACAGCCTCTAAACAAACAGGATCTAGCTCAGTTGGTAGAGCACTTGCCCTGGGTGCTTGGGTTAAATAATCAATCACTTTGTTTTCTTTAAATGTCTGGAATATTTTAATATGACTCCATAATATTTTGAAACTAATTTTCAGCATTTTTCTTTCAAAGCTTTTATGAAAAGGTACACATTTTAATTGATTATTTTCCCATTCCAACTGGCGTCCCATAACTAGTATATCAAAGGCCATGGTATGTGCTGTCCTGTCTGTGGGAAAGTGCATATAAAAGATCCCTTGCTGCTAATAGAAAACGTAGCGTTTTTTCTCAGTTATAAAAACTGTTTTGACATCCAGTGATTAGTAAATCAGTGTACTCTTGTGGTATTGTTGAACAGAAACCAACTCATTTTTTAAAAGCTAATTAACATTCCTTTCCTTTATTTGTCTGGTGACTCTTTGTCATATAATATTATTAGCCCAAATTTTTCTTCTCTCATTTTGATGTCTACTCCCCCAAAAAACAACAGCAAACAACCCCTCCCCCCAAAAAAACCCCCATAAACAAACAAAACAAACCCCCCTCCAACCCCCCCCCCCAATAAAAACAAACCTTCTTCAATAATCTCCCAAGCCCTGCCCCCAAACCCCCAAACATCCCAAACACTGACAGTATTATTAACGGTATTACCTAATCTAAATAATACACAGAAAGTGCTAGGTGACAACTTCAAATGTATTACATGCATGAAGGACTTTTGTGTCTCCTAATAAAGGGAAGTAATCACAGCTGGATGCTCACCATAGGTCGTTGGTATAGTTTGTGAGTGACAATACTCTTAAATTAGTTTTTCATATTTTAACTGTTTCCATTTTATGATTCCCACCTATTTCATTAAATACAATTAATGAAGGAACAGGAAAACATTTTCAAACTAATTTTTATTTGTCATCTATTAAAAACTTCATGAAAACCAAAAACTTTATAAAAGTTAATGTTGTAAAAAAAATTAAACTAAGAGATATAGAATTTGAGTCCATTAAACATCTGTTAATAACCATAATTTACTAATGTTGAAAAAAATAGAAGGGAAAAATTCACTGATGTTGAAAAGAAGAAGTAATTTCAATGCATTCTTCTGTTGGATTCATTCATTTTGCCTTTACTGTAAGTTGACACCCAATAACTGATGTATTTTTTATGCTGGGGTGTCGTTAAACATTCGTTCTTTCGTTCGTTCGTTCGTTCGTTCGTTCATTCTTCTGTAGGGGCAGGACATAGCCCAGTGGTAAAGCGCTCGCTTGATGTGCGGTCGGTCTTGGATTGATCCCATTGGTAGGCCCATTGGGCTATTTTTCATTCATTGTTCAAACCAGTGCACCATCCTTTCTGTGGGATAGTGCATATAAAAGATCCCATGTTACTAATTAAAAGATGTAACAGGTTTCCTCTCTAAAACTATATGTCAAAATGACCATATGTTCGAAATCAATGTGCTCTAGTGGTGTCGTTAAACAAAACAAACTAAGTTTCTTTCTGTAATGTAATTGTAGGGTGGGAGTGTGAGCTGCTGGAACCAGCCGTGCGAGTCATTGTGCACACACCCTGCAACAGTCGATGGTTGCTGTCCTCAATGTCGGGATTGTCTCTACGAAGGCAAGCGCCGTCTGCAGGGAACGACCTTCACCTCTGATGTTGACCCATGTCAGAGCTGTGCTTGTCAGGTGGGTCACTCACTGTCTGAATAGGAATTTTTATGTTTGAATTTGTTCTAGTTTTATTATATTGTAGACATGTATGTGAGCATTTTTGCAAAAATGTATTTGAAACAGCTTAATTTTGCAAGTATTTTTGTTTAAATATTCATAATTGTGCAACTATTAGTTTCATCATTTAAATTTTGTTTTGTTACTTTGTAGAAATGTATGTCAAGATTTTTATAATTTTGAAAATATTGTAGAAATTTTAATATTTTTGCAGATATGTATATAAATGTTCTGTAGAAATTATATTTTGAAAATTATTTAATATAAATATGGATATATTCATCATTTTGCAGACATTTTTATGAAGACTTTTACTCTGTAATGTTCTGTTTTATATAGTGATAATTAAATATGATTTGTTTCTTGTTCTGCAGGCTGGTAACATCAGCTGTCAAACACTGCGGTGTCCTCGAGTCCGATGTATGAATCCCATCAAGAAGCCAAGAGAGTGTTGTCCATCATGTCCTGGTACAAACATAATAACAGTAATTTATTTTATCCTTATGTAGATTCAGGCACACTGTCCAGGTACTCGTATGAGCTGTGTGTTATATGTCTAAGGCCTAAACAAACAAATGGTATGTTTCCATGAATCCATCCCTACTTTAAAAAAAGGGCCAGCCCTTTGAATGCATAATATATTTTTCCGATTTAAAAAATAATAATATGTAGGTGACAAGCATACATTTTATCTAGGTGTCAGTATTGCCAAATGTTTGACATCTAATAGCCAACGATTAATTAATTAATGTGCTTTAGTTCTTGCGCTGATACATCGGACACATTTTCGCATTAATTTCATGATTTACAGTAATAAAACCCCCACCTAAATACACCCCCACACTCCAAAAAACAAAACAAAAACAAAACCCCAACTAACTTTTAAACATTATCTATTCAGTTTGCCAGTTCCTAGGCCAGACATATGCAGACAACAGTCGATTTGAACACCCCTCAGACATGTGTCAGACTTGCAGTTGTAAGGTAAGCTGGTTTTCTTAACAACATTTCATACAGCTGTTTGTTTCTTAAATAGTTTTTATTTTCTTCGCCATCACCCTAACTATGTAATGACTTCTAGAAATCTCATTAGCGAAGTTTAGCTTAGCACACTTAAAATTGCTTTATCAGAATTTGTCACCCATGGCAATTTTTTTTTTTTTTTTTTTTTTAAATTGCCCCCCAATGGCAGTTTTGAGCCTGCCTATGGCAAATTTTTTAAAGTTACTTTTTCAGCAAATAAACGTCTCTGAAAGGTTAATTTGCTGCATCTACACAATGTTCAATACTGGCTGATAATATACACCAGGTGTATAGATTTTACCGTGGTTCAGGAGCTTTACCAATGGCAAGAATTTTTATCCAGTGGCACAGTGATGTTCCTGACCTATGGCAATTTGTGGCATCGTTAACTTTGAGCCCTGCAGACTGGCTGTGTGAAGTGCTAAAGTTACCTATGTTTTATTTATCAGATTGGTTGAAGTTCTATGCATAAGTGTGTTGTGTTTATTAGACAGTTTCAACGAAGTGCTAAACATTTGTATGTTTTATCTATCTGACTAGTCAAATGAAGTGCTAACTTTGTGTGTGTATTTGGTATATCAGACCAGTTGTGGGAAGTGCTAATCTTTTGTGTATATTTTATATATCAGACAGGTTGTGTGAAGTACTAAACTGGTGTGTGTATTTTCTATCTCAGAATGGTCTTTTGAAGTGCAAAAACTTGTATGTGTATTCTGTATATCAGACAGGTCGTATGAAGTGCTAACCTTGTGTGTCTCTTCTACATATCAGACAGGTCATGTGAAGTGCTGTGTTTGTATCTTGTATGTTAGACAGGTCGTGTGAAGTGCTAACCTTGTCTATGTATTCAGTATATTGGCCAGGTCTTGTGAAGTGCTACAGTTTGTGTTGTATTCTCTATATCAGACAGGTCGAGTGAAGTGTGAGAAAACACCATGCGTGGTGCAGTGCTCTCACCCGAGACAAGACCTGTGCTGCCCCAAGTGTGATGACTGTTTCTACCTCGGACAGCTTCGTCAGGACGGGGAGACATTCCTGCCTGATCCTTGCAATCGGTGTACATGTCGGGTAACACATACATTCACTTTGTACTTATTTAAGCATATCTTATTCAACTATTTTCATCCAACAGTTATCTGCTTTCCAACTGCAGGAGAGGGGTAGAATCTAGATCAGTCAGTAGAGTGCTCACCAGATGTGTTTGTGTCATAACATTGAACCCTCTCAGTAAACCCATTCTGTTATTGTGTTTCCCATCCCATCCAGGGCCTCACAACTGGTGTATCAAATGCCATGGTATGCACTATCCTGTCTGAGGGAATGTGCATATAAAAGATCCCTAGCTGCTGATGGAAACATACCAGATTTCTTCTATAAATTAATAAATTTGCTCTAGTGGTGTCATTAAATAAAACAAACATTTAGCTATCCAATGCATCCCAATGTTAAATATTGCTGAGTTACTCCTGGCAGATTTGCTGCCCAGAGGAAACCAGTTATTACAGTCCAACTTTATATCGATGTCATACTAATAATTACAAATCACCGAAACCCACCCAAAATATTTAAACTAATTATTACAGTCCAACTTTATATCGATGTCATACTAATAATTACAAATCACCGAAACCCACCCAAAATATTTAAACTAATTTTACTAGTGACAAGAGCTAGGGGAGGTCTGTCCTGTCTTCTGTGTACAGCAGTCCGGTAAATAGTTAATATATTATTGTTTAAATAATTACAATATTATTTTGTCATTATAGTCTGTGGCAGATCGAAACAGAAACACTGACAACAGGACCTTCCATTTTTTTCAGTTTATTAATCATTGATTCGATTTCACTGAAATATTTTATCAAAATGTATATGGTGCCATTAATAAAAGCCAAGAAATCAAAATATATCCCACCTTCTATTGGCAAAAATGTCCAATCATATATGATGTAATATTGTACAACTGTAAATCTTTAACATTTACGTTTATTTGCAGAACTTCACAGAACTGGACATTCAAGCATATTTGAACAATATTCATAATACAAATTTGGGCATAACAAATAGCAAAGTTTCTAAGTTTTATTGATTTTCCTTGATTTATATTTTTTATAAAATATTTAGTCAGGCAATGTTGTTTGTATAATTTTTTCTATTTTCAGTCTGGCAATATCGCCTGTATAATTTTTTTCTATTTTCAGTCAGGGAATGTCAACTGTATAATTTTTTCTATTTTCAGTCAGGGAATGTCATCTGTATATTTTTTTCTATTTTCAGTCAGGGAATGTCATCTGTATATTTTTTTCTATTTTCAGTCAGGGAATGTCATCTGTATAATATTTCTATTTTCAGTCAGGGAATGTCATCTGTATAATTTTTTCTATTTTCAGTCAGGGAATGTCATCTGCATAATATTTTCTATTTTCATTCGGGGAATGTCATCTGTATAATTTTTTCTATTTTCAGTCAGGGAATGTCATCTGTATAATGTTTTCTATTTTCAGTCAGGGAATGTCATCTGTATAATATTTCTATTTTCAGTCAGGGAATGTCATCTGTATAATATTTCTATTTTCAGTCAGGGAATGTCATCTGTATAATATTTCTATTTTCAGTCAGGGAATGTCATCTGTATAATTTTTCTATTTTCAGTCAGGGAATGTGGTCTGTGAAGAACAGACATGTCCACAACTGACATGCTTGCTGAAGGAGAAGGTTCCGGGGGAGTGCTGTGAGCGTTGCCATGGTTGCGAGTTCCGTGGTGTCCAGTACGAGACTGACGCCATGTGGATACTGGATGAGAACCCATGCATCTCGTGCAAGTGTCATGGTGGGCTCGTCACCTGCATGGAGGTGGAGTGCTACGTGCCGTGTACGAACCCAGTCAGTGTGCCAGGACAGTGCTGTCCAGTCTGTCCCAGTAAGTTCAGTATTATAATATTCCAGCTGCAATGTAATTTTGTAAATATGTTTCAACATATAATATAACCAATTGTAAGTTGATAGTGAGTATGTTCTGTAATGTGATTGTTTAATTACATTGTTTTCTGGGCATCAAATAGACTTTCATGCCCACAAATCTAATGACGGCATTAGAAAGTGAGACAGGCAAAGTTAACTGGTCATAGGTGTATGTTTAGAAATGACATTTGTAGGCATCAGACAAAAACTTTATATGGCTATCTCCTAAGAATATAAGGTACTTCAGAAGGTTTATTCTAAGTGTAAAAAGTAATACTAAACCTAACCTTTATCCTAATCTTAATGTTTGAATTAAAGAATAATCAGAAACCATTATTTCAGCTGCATTGAGCTCAGAATAGCCCTCTGAAATGGAACTAAGGCAGTGTTTGTTTCTTGTAAATAAAATAAAAGTCCATGTTGGGATGTAATAGGTGTGTATAGGCTTGTGTTAAGATTTTTAACTAGTTTATGTGAAACAATCCGAAATAATGATGATGTACTTTAGATATATCCCTAATTGGTTTCAAAATGACCCACTGATGCCATGTGTTTATACATGAAGTCGTCTTTGTTTTATTACAGCCTGTAATTTTGATGGTAAAAGGTATAAAGATGGAGAGGTGTTCAGCCCGAATGGAGATCCTTGCGACTACTGCACCTGTGAGGTAATTATCTCCCCTTGTTTCATAATAATACAGAGATTTCTAAACCATCTTAATTTTTTTTATAAACATTATATATGTAAATAACTTTATTGCTTTAAAATAATGAAAACAAGATACAGGAAAGACATTTTTGTCAAATACATTGTATGCAGAATGTCAACATGGATTCACCAAAGACATTTAAATTACGACACTATTAAGCAAATCTATATAAAATGTAATGTTTTCATATTTGTTGCCTTTTGTAAATAAGCACCAAAAATTATCATGCCTTTGTTTTTTAACTGACAGCTAGGGAATGTTTTCAGATGACTAAAGTAGACCAACGACCAACTTTTTCTCAAATGGATGCTAAATTATCTTATCTTCGCTTAGGGGTGGAATGTACATGTAGTTCAGACATAGATCATTCGCCTAATATGCAATGGGTCGATCACCTTTGATAATCCCAGGTTTTTGCTGTCCCAGTGGTATATATACTGTTCTACCTATGGGAAAGTGCATATAAGAGATCCCTTGCTTCTTCATCAGTAGGAGTAGCAGAGAGTTTTCTCTTGCTTGACCAAGCATCAAAATATTAGATACAAAGTAGTTGTCAGTTAAAATATACTGAGGCATTGTTAAATGAATATCCAACCGTCCTCAGTGGTGCAGTGGTTAAGCCATCGGACTACAGGCTGGTAGGTACAGGGTTGGCAGCCCGGTACCAGCTCCAACCCAGAGCGAGTTCTTAAGGACTCAATAAGTAAGGCCACTACACCCACTTCTCTCTCACTAACCACTAACCAACTAACAACTAACCCACTGTCCTGGACAGACAGCCCAGATAGCTGAGAAGTGTGCCCAGGACAATGTGCTTGAACTGTAATTGGATATAAGCATGAAAATAAATTGAAATGAAAAGGAATGAATATCCCTTTTCTTTCCGTGTTGTGTTAATAAATGATGATATCTGGTGTTTGTAGGATGGCCATCTGAGGTGTGTACATGAGGCGTGTCCCAGTGTGGCTAACTGTCCCCCGGAACAGCTTGTTGATCCAGCACCTGGCGAGTGCTGTCCATCATGTGCAGGGTGTATGTATTGCCTCACACACAATTTGTTCTATTTTTTTATGTGCTATTTCTTTTTATTTTATAATTTAAAATCAATAATGATCATTTATTACTGTACTTTTATGTCCTAATACATTTGCAGTTGATGTTTTAAAACTAATGCAGGGCATTTGAAATTTGAAACATAAGTATTCTCTACAGATTTTCACAACAGACTTAGTTTCTTCAAAGCCATTTTTATTTACTGTCATTTGTTTTAGAGCCTCTCTCCTATGGCACACATAATTAATAAAAGGTTGAAGCCAGTTTTAAATTGAAAGATTAAGAAGGATTATTAGGTGTTTTTTAAATAACATTTAATATGACAAACAGATTTAGTTCAAGTCTATGTCAGGTTCATATGTATCCAGTAGCCGATGTGTTTATTGTTCTGGGGCTTTGTTAAACATTCTTCATTTTATTCCTTTATGTTAAAAATAGGTATTGATGTAGGATTTGTAATGGAAGGGGGTCTGTAAACATTAACAAAATATCTGTTGATAACATTCACACAAAATTGTTCACTTTATACTAAGAAAAATGGAAAATACTTAACTGGATACCTTAGTCCCCCTCCTGAATCTGCTCAAGAAGATAACACAGAAACCACCAAAATCGGTTGATAATTTGTCTGTTTTAACTTTTCACTTTAGCTATTTTGATTAACATATTCACAACCATAGCATTCTAGCTCTGTGTTGACCTGTTTGACAGTAAGTTGGTATGTTTTTACAGTTGGAACGACGTGTACGAGAACCGAGCTGGGGCGGAGAACCAGACCGAGACCTGAAGACCCTTGTTTCTTCTGTGAATGTAAAGTGAGTACACAGTATTCAGAGCACCAAAAGAAACATAAATCAGGGTTATTGATACTTTGTAATTGACTAGATTTACTTGATTGCAAACACACATTTCTGTGAAATTATAAATGATATATTAACCTGTAATTCTAAAAAATCTCAATGTGTTAATCCCTTCTTAAAACCCCACAATATTTAATATAAGGCTAAAAACTAATATTTGTGTTTCTTTTGTTGATTAGTATAGATAGCTATAGCTTTAATTATATATAGAATGGTCTAGTAAAAATATTTTTCTCTCCTATTTGTCTGTCTAATCAGAAATGTGTGTGTCCAACTCCAAAAAAGTCCTTTTACAGCATAAACATTAATCAGTATTATTTAATTATAAAGCCTATTTATTTATTATATTGTGGTTACGTTTGTACAGAACTAGATTTTGTTTCCTATTAAAGGTAATACAGCCTATAACACTTTATTAGTTGATGATCCAAACCTTAGTATTCTAGAAAATACCTGCATATTCAAATCTGTCTTTCAAGATGACTTATTTTACTTTTGCCCATTTCTAAATTGAATATCTAACCAATACTCTTTCTCCTTCTTGACCAATCCCAATGTCGCATATTTGACTGTCTGTAAATATTGTTTAAACCAATGTCTGTTAATTAATGTAATTTTTCAGCTTTTCATTTTATATTAGCTTTTTCTGATAAATAAAATAACATTCGATAAAGTTTCCAACTGTTAAAAGATCATTTCGGCATATATATTTAAATGGTATCAAATATCTATTGTATGTGATATTAGTACTCTGTAACAATATACAAAAATACACTAGTTAGTAAATGTGTTAATTCTCATATTGTAAAACTTTGTTTTCAGGATGACTTCAACTGGATCTGTATGAAGGAGTTGTGCAAACCTCTCAGCTGTCCACCGACTGTGCAGATCTTCACACGCGGAAAGTGCTGTCCTAAATGTCCACGTAAGTGGGGTTTTTTTTTATACTTATGCTGGACCTCTGAAGGGAAAAGAAAGAGAGGACGTCCGAAAACAACATGGCGCCGAACAGTGGAAATAGAGATGAAGGAGACGGGGACACAGCTGGGGCACCATCGAGAGTTTGGCAAGGGATAGATCGGCGTGGAGGAACTTCGTTGCTGCCCTAAATGTCACAAGGCATAACAGGAAGTGATGATGATGAAAATATTCCACTCCTATTGCATTTGTCTTTGTTGTATTTTGACAAATCAAATTATAAAACCTTTTAGGGCAAACCCACAGAGAATGTTTGGACTGAAAAAAACTGACTATTTGTAAGTTAAGAATTTTTTTTTTACTATATTGTGTATATAGTATGTATTGGATAATAAAGATGATTATTAATTTCAGCTTGCCTGTCCACGACGGATGGGCAATACCACAAGGAAGGTGACACGTGGTTGGCTGCCGATAACCCCTGTATGTCATGTCAGTGTCAGGTAGGTTGTCATCTGCCTACTATTTGTAACCAGCGTCTCATCACTATGGCTGTTTGTTAGTTTAACATTTGGGCCCAATTTCTTGTTAGTGGTTAAAATGTGAGGGACTTAGACCTTAAAATACACTGAAATAAACTCTGTTTACAAGAACCATTTGTCATGTCAGAAATGTTTCCATGTGCAAAATCATTCAGTTTAGATGGATTTTGATTGGAGATCAAAACTGAATTGTTAATGTAAAATGTAAAGTTCAGTCAGTCCTCTCTTGAACTGAATTTGAACTAAAGCCCGAACTACAGTGTTAACAACTACAATAAATTACTCTCCTACCTTTATTTGCCATTAGATTTCCCCACATTTTGTCCAGATAGAAATCTTGAAAACCCCATTACAATGACACAGATTCCACATGCTAGACAATAACTATGTCACTTATATCGACTTCGCTGAGATCACATAGGGCAAAAAGCATGTAACTTTGTACTTGTTGCCATTTTGCCTCTTTGTGGAATACTTTCGAAGAGGGATGAACGGATATGACGTAATCTTACAACGTCATAACATGTTATGATATAAAAGTAATCGTAATGACTTCATATTAATTATGTCACATACTTCAGAGGTTTCCAGCCCTTTTTAAAGAGTATTCCATAAAAAAGTAAAATGATAGACGACGAAAAATTCCATGCTTTTCGTTCTAGGAGATCTTATCGAAGTCGAGATAGGTGACATATTTATCAACTAGTATGTGGAATTTGTATCATTGTACTGTTTTTTTCACAATTTCTGTCTAGACAAAATGTGGGTAAAATTTATCGGTAATTAAAGGTAGGAGAATAATTTATTGTAGTTGTTAACAATGTGGTTCAGACTTTAGTAATCAAGGTTAAACTGTCTGGAGCCTTAGTCTAGTGTTTAAGAGAAGAAACCTACTTCTACTGAGTAGCAGCTTTGCTTATATGTGTTTTTTCACAGACTGGAAAGCACATACCTTTGTGAACATTGGGATGGGGAAAAGAACACATTGCATTCACTTAGGGGAATAGATCCTACCACCTGTCACACCTCAGGTGATCTCTATACCACTGAGCTATATCATACCCCAATTTGTAATGAAGTGAGAACATTTTACTGTTTAATGTTGATAATACAGGCATCACAGTAACTGAAGAAATTCACCAATTGTTGGTTTACTTTGACAAGCCTGGGAGTGGCAGTCTTCTTTGTGGCAGTGCAAGAAGGATGGAATTTTCATTAAAGGATTATCTTGGAAGACGTTGTCCTATAGATGAGACACTAGATGGAAATTTTGTATAATTTTGTAATAATATCCCTTTGACTGTATTGTGCAAAAGTATGGTCTTGATCATGTATTACAATTTTATCATTCAGATTTACTATCTAGCATATGTGTTTGTGTGTTTCAGAACAAAGCTATTTCCTGCCATCTTCAGCAGTGTGCGGCAGTCCAGTGCTCGGATTCTGAGATACTCGTCAAGACAGAAGACGGCTGCTGTGAGACGTGTCAAGCTGTTCCTGATGCCGTCTGCCTCTACCAAGGGAGAGAATTTGAGGTGACATTTTACACCTGCATATCTTTTCAGGGCTTGGAATAGAAAATAAAATATGGCCTGCTGTTATTGTTTTTAAAAATAGCAAGCCAAAAGAAATATGTCCTGCAAAGAAAAAAATATGGCTTGCTGGAAACAAGACAGCATAAGGTTCTTTAGGATAGTGTAGGCTTCGAAAATTAAGACCTCTAAGAGATATTTGAGATCATTATGGAATTACAATAAAATAGAACCATGAGTTAAATAGCAGATGAAATAATTGTCAAATACACCTGTTTTTTATAAAATAACATGCATTTATTTTTGGTGGTTTTAGCAGATGAACATCTGTTTTACCTGCTAAATCTAAAAACTGGACTGTTTTTTGCTTTTCGCAGACAAATATTTTGAGCACTACTTTTGTGGGTTGATAAATAATGGTTTTTAATATTCACATCTTTACTGTTTCATTATTATGAGAGCAAAATATTTAAGTTTCTTAAACAAGTACGTTGTATTTGTGTGATTTGGATTACTGTGTAAATAGGCACTCTCTCCCATCTGTCTAATCAATAGACGATTTAAGCCCAGTTTACAAAGGAAAGGAACATATAATGCCACCTCAGTATATTTTAAATTCCAGTTATTTGTACAGCTACATGATTTTTACCAAAATTAATCCAGTAGGCTAAAGGTTAAAGATTGTTTATTTTATTGTTTTGTAGAAAAATGAAAAGAAAAACATTTTTGAAAAACAAGGGGGAATGGACAACTTTTTGAATCAGTTGAATTAGAGTAATATAGTTTTAAAGGTTTTCTTTCCTTCCTAATGCTTCAGAGTATATTAAATTTTAATATGTTTGCAGCCAGGCACAGAGTGGACAATTGATGAATGCACACGTTGCAAGTGTATTGCTGGTAAAGTGAAGTGTGCAATCAAACGATGCCCGCCAAACAAATGTGGACCTGATGAAGTACCATCCATTGCTCCAGGAAACTGCTGTCCTATCTGTCTCAAGCGTAAGTTATGTTATCTAGAAAGTTCATGGAGAAATGTGTGCATGTGAATAGAATGAGAGTGACTGAGTGAGTGAGTGAGTGAGTGAGTGAGTGAGTGAGTGAGTGAGTGAGTGAGTGAGGGAGGGAGGGAGGGAGATGGCGGAGAAAAAAGACGGGGGCAGAGAGAGAGAGACAGACCATATGACAGAAATGTGTGTGACTGCATGTGTGTGGGTATGAGAGAGAAAGAGACAAAGGTAGACAGACAGACAGACAGACAGGGAAATACACGGACAGAGAAATAGAAAGAGAGTCAAACCAGAACAAAAAGTTTGGACATTGTCACCAGTGGGAATTAAGTTGTATTTGTAGATCTATAGCACGTCATTGTTTTGTTACAGAACCGGGCACTTGCATTGTTTTTGGTGATCCTCACTACCGGACATTTGACGGCACAACACTTCACTTCCAGGGACTGTGTAAATATGTAATGGCAGCTGACTGTGAAAATGATGAGTTCTCGTAAGTATATTTTTTCTCTTACTTTTAATGCAAGGTAAAATTTTGATATTATTCCTCCACGGGTGCAGTCTCTGTGTATTTCCCTGCACCCACCTGGCATCCTCGTCCTCTGCCGTTAATAAAGCTGGTCTGACCCACGGCACTAACGACCACTGGTAGTAGGGGTGCATAGTAGGTGGTTACAGGTGCCTCTTAACAATGCCAGAAATAACTACTGAACACTCCCCGAAGTGGTCAGACTAAGCCCACAGCTAAAAGCTGATGGGGAATGGCAGGTGTGTGGCACAGATAGCCACAAGAGACAAGCACCTGTCGCGGTTGGAGAGACAAGGACTGGGATGTGGAGGTGGACAGCGAAAGAAGTTGAAAGATAGGAGGAGTTGCCAGATCGGGAAGAAATGAGATGGGATTCAAAGGAGAGAAAGGAAAGGGGGAGCAGTGGGATAAAAATTAAAAAAAAAATTTGGATATTAGAGTTTATTGTTAAGACATCACCTTTATTGATGCCATGTTATTATTGTCATTATTTCTGGTTTCTTCTCTAGTGTTGAGGTGCAGCATGATGACCGTGGAGCAGTTGGTGAGGTGTCTTGGGCTCAAAATTTTACTGTGTCCATTGCAGGCATCACCATAGATCTACTACAGCAACATGTAGTCAGGGTGAGACTTTACAGCACTAATAAATAGTCTGACCTCACTTTGTGGGGAGAACTATCACTCTCACTCTCCATCACTCCCCTGAGACCAATCCAGGGAGAGTAATGTTTTTCTCCTTTTAGCATGTGAATTTATAGGGTATCGATATGATACCATAATATTTTAGATAGCTCCCCATAATCTAAGTTAGAGGAGCAATTAATCGTTCCCCTCAATTTTTTTTCATGACAAGGGCTGAATAGTTCACAATAAACTCTTATAGAGGAAAGTGAAGTTTTATTTAGTAATCATCCAGTATATTCTCCAGTTGACATTTAGTTGTTATTAGTTGTATTAAATGTAGTTTGAAATTGAAAAAGAAACCTGCTACAGGAACCTTTTTACATATGTTAACCTTAAAACAATAAAACTCTGCTGTATTTGTATAAGTATTACTACTTTTACTATAATCAGCATACTGACACAATGTGTATGTACTCCTAGTATTTAGCGTGTATAATTTAATTCATCTTCTGTGAAGCAATGAATCAGGGCACCCCAACCCTGGCATCGTTACAATGAACTGGGGAAAATAAAATATAAAAAAAAAAAAACAAGTTAAAAAAAAAAAAAAAAAAAAAAAAAATGTGGCTGTTACACATGTATAAATGTATATTTAAAGGTTAAATAAACTGTTTTCTCCAGGTTAATAGCCAGGTTGTGGAGCTGCCATTTTTACTTGACCCCCATGTGTACATTGAGCTCAGTGGAAACACAACTCTGCTCAGTACCGACATCGGAATCAAGGTAAGAAACAGAATGTTAGACTTGTGATATTGTTGTGTGGTGTTGTGTGGTGTTGTGTGCTCTGAAGTGTTATAAAGAAACATATCACCATGTAGTTGCATCTATGCACTTTCTTTAAATAGAACAGCATGTATCAAGTTACAATAAAAGCAATTGAATACAGGATTGGCATTTCTTAATTAAGGAAAAATAATGGATAATAATGAAAAGATTGGAATGTTTGTATATAAAACCCAGAACACATCATTTATTCTTAACTGAATAACAAGAAGAAAACCATTGCTATCACAATATCCATTCCATCCATTCAGTCCACAACTGACATCAGACGTGTGCCAAACTTCATTGACATATTAAATTTATTGGATTACCTAATTTAGAATATGACAGCTATCTTGTGTTTTTTGTTGTTATTTTTCAATTTAGATTTTCAGGATGACTAATAGTGTGATTTATTTAATACAGCTTTCTTGGAATGGAAACAGCTATGCAGAACTCAGTGTTCCTGGCAGCTACAAACGTAAAACGTGCGGACTGTGTGGCAACTTCAACGGCTTTCCGCAGGACGACCTCAGAACAAAGTTCGGACAAATAACCAACTCACCAGCTGTCTTTGGAAACAGCTGGAAAGTAAGTAAAACAAAATGATGATGACTCAATAAATATCACTTTAAGTAAAACAAAATGATGATGACTCAATAAATATCACTTTAAGTAAAACAAAATGATAATGACTCAATAAATATCACTTTAAGTAAAACAAAATGATAATGACTCAATAAATATCACTTTAAGTAAAACAAAATGATGATGATTCAATAAATATCGCTTAGCTGAATTCACAAACCCTGCAATTAAATAAGTAAATCTGAAGACAAGTTTGTTATTTCTTTTGTTTGCCAATATGCTGTAAGATTCATTTATATCAGTGACAGTATTCGTTCACTGAAGTGACATAACAGATAACAAGCAAATGATATATGCACCATAAAAACAATGTGGTTGTAAGGGATGACAATTTATTATATACAGCGTAGTCAGTCTGCAGTGACATGCCAGTTCTTTTTTATTATATTTCATCAAACTGTTAAAATAAATTTAATACAATGTGGAATTAAACTAATTTTCTTTAATAATGGTATAATTTAATACGATGTGGAATTAAACTAATTTTCTTTAATAATGGTATAATTTAATACGATGTGGAATTAAACTAATTTTCTTTAATAATGGTATAATTTCTTTTAGATAATTTTCATGTGGAATTAAACTATCGATATTTCTTCCATGACTGGTAATAATGGTATGTATCCTGTCTGTGGAATGGTTATAAAAGATCCCTGTACTAATGGAAAACTAATGGGTTTTCTTCTAATAACTGTCATAATTTAAATGTTTGACATCCAGTAGCCGATGATTAAAACTCAATGTTCTTTAATAAAAGTTTAATTCTATTACAAAATCTGTGGAATTAAACTACCTTTTCAAACCCAAGTAATGGTATAGTTTGTTTTGTTATTTTTGGATTAAGCCACTCAGCACCAGAAAAAGATAGTATATTTTGTCAACATAATAACAGAAAGTTTTATTAAACTATCGGAACGATCTCTCATCTACAAATATCTCATCGTCTGGCCGATGATAACACTTGTTGTAGTAGTTTAGGCCTGTGTTGAACATTTTACTGAAAATAAAACACCTGTACAGCACAGACCTGTCAACCTTTAGTCAAGAGAAAGCAGGAGATGTGTGTTGAAAAAGCAGGAGATTTTGTCAAAAAGCAGGAGATTTTTTAAATTCACACAATTTAACCCAAAATCGCAAGATTTAAAAAAAACATTATTACAATAAGTTATATGAATACTATATAATGTCATATATACTTCTATCTTAGATCTTGCATTGAAAAAAATGGTTAAAAAATAAAAACATTTTTTTTTTTTTTTTTTTTTTTTAAAGTTTAAATATTATTATGATTTAATACATATACTAATATTTTATGGAAGAACATGAACAAGAAATAAAAAATTTAATTAGTACATTTACGGTATTACACTTACAGCCTTACAGGTTGCGTTACATTATCATTTGTGGTTAGTGTACCTAAGTACATGTACCAAAGACAAATTTATATAAATTAATATTCAGTTTTTACTATAATGAGGAACGGTGGCGTGGTACTTATTTAAAATCATTATAATGATGCAATAAATATTGTATTTTCATTAATCGTAAGTAAATCCTCATTACGGACATCGTGTGAAATATACCGGAATTATACCCATTTCCGTGAGTAACTTTATGTCAATGTCAAACACAACATTTTTTAATTGTACAAAAATAATTTCTTGAAGAGTACCCTTATAACCAACATTTACTGCACAAAACATACAAAATTAACTGACAAAGTTGGTATACAGTTTGTCTTTTCGTTGTCTTGCTGTGGATTTTAAGCATCGTGTGTATCGCTGTCAACACTGGCAGTTCAGATTCGTCAAAGTTTGCATTAGTATTCCAGTGGGAAGACATTTTACAATTCAGAGGTGTCAAATTGGATAATGCAACACTGAATTAGAAAGCTTTAGCCATTACGATGACAAACAAACTATAACACGTCATTTTATAAACGATTTCTTTTTTTAACAATATAAATAGGCTATCCCACAATTCTCACTTCGGCAAAGGTTAAACATCGGGACAATTGGCCTGTTACATTCTCAGAAAACGAAAGTAGTCGACATTTTCCGAATGAGAAAAAAAAGGTAGAGTTACTTCCCTTATGTTATTTTGACAAAAGAACATTTTACTGAAAATTTAAAAGAAACTGTCTCCCGCACAGAGGAAAGGAGATTTGCACGGGAGATAGCGGAATCCAGGGTTGACATGTATACAGCACCATAGCCAACAATGTATAAGCTGTCACACCTCTGCAATCCAGTGGTTCCTGCAATGCACATGCTATGAACAGTCAACAGAGTTCAGTGACCTAGTTGGAACTCGCTTAATGTTACAGATACTTAGTAATAACAGTGCAGTTGCTGTTTTAATATTTACTTTCAATGTATTTAGTTCACAAAGTATATTTTATTTTTAACAATAAAGAAAAAATACATCTTGAAAATAAAATTCCAGTATAATCCACGGCAAAAAAAGAAATGCTGTGGAGAATGAAAACTTCTGCGGCAATCTCCATGACATTACCGATTGCCGTGGGCAACTGCAGGGGTTGATTCATAATCAGCTATTTAAAGAGTATACTTTATAAGGAAAGCATGTCATTTTTGGCTGAAAAGGATATTTATTTCATATCCCACTACATCCAAATTATGCATGAAATTAAAAAATATATATTAAAGGAGGCATGTTATTAAAATTAGGATTTGCTTGTTACAGAATATTTTATTATACATCACAATATTTTTATTTGTTTTTTAAAGCTGCATTATCACACACAGCTTGTATTACTGACTTGTATTGTAACTTCTATTACTATGACTTGTAGTCATAACTGGAAACGTGATTTGTAAAAAATACTTCTACCTTTAACTAGTATTCATTACTAAAACAGGAAATTTAAAGTTCAGTTTTTCACTTTTTCAATTGATTAAAATTAGACAGTATTGAAATAGCTGGAACTAATCAGATAAAATTTTTTGAGTTGTGCATTGTCATTGATATATCAACTTTAAAAGTATTTTAAAAATACTTTTTTGAATATTACCATCTAAAAAGAGCATGTTGCAAAGAACAAACTTGTAATTTATGCTTCATTTTCTGTGTGTGTTCTCAGGCTAAGACTCAGTATAAGGAAGACTGCAGTGATGTTAAAGATGTTGACCCGTGTGTGAAGGCTGGATACCGCACCAGAAAGATGGCCACCAGCAAATGTGCCATCATCAAGGTGGGTATAGACAGGGCTAGCTCTGGATAAGCAAAACATTTCGCCAAATTATCTATGAAACTTCAAAACTTGCAGAAATTGACAGTTATTTTCTAAAAAAAAGGTTAATTATTACACTAAATTATTTGCCAAATGAAAATAAAATTCGCCACCTGCTTTGAAAATTCGCAATGGGCGAAAAAACATCATTCAATAATGAAATGGATAAAAACTAAATAAAGTAAAATAATATAAAACAGGTAATTAAATAAGTAAAGATATATTTCAGTGTGTTAGCACACAGTCAGTTAATAAGAAAATAAACATTGATTAGCATGTGTTAAAGAATATGATAAATGAATTAAAACAAACCAGTATATATTGCATATCATGTGTAACTGTTGCAAAGGCCAGATGCTATACATCGGCCAATCATGGATTGGTGAAATTGAAGGTAAAATTTCTCTGTAGTAATAGTGTGTGAAGGCTTTTGTAGTCGGTGAAAAACCTTTATTTTTATTGAATTCTTTGTCATAATAAACAAATTACATTTTGCCTGTGTAGTGTACATATTCTACAAAACTTGTTAACAATTTTTATTTCAATGTTTCTAGCTATTGAAAAACCTTCTTTTTTTATTGAACTCATTCTTCACAAATTACCTCTTGTCTGAGTGGTATACAAAATTTACAAAACTTATTTAACAATTTCTACATCAATGTTGTTGGCCATTATATTTTCAGAGTAAAACATTTGCTCGCTGTCACCGACTGGTATCTCCTGAGTCATTCTTTTCGTCGTGTGTGTACGACATGTGTGCTTGTGCAGACGACCCCAACTGTCTCTGTGATATCCTGGCTTCCTACGCTCATGAATGTGCCAAGGCCAAGGTCAAAGTGCAATGGAGGACTGCCAACCTCTGTGGTGAGATATTTTCTAACACACTTCAGGCCTTCAGGGAGAATTTTAAATTGAGGAATTATAAATGATACATACAGATAGTACAAAGCTGCAAGCCACTTATGGAGGAGTCAAATATTTCTATTTTGAATTCTTGTTGTTATGGCATACTGGGACATTTTAAGTAGGTGTTTTATGTATTTTAAAAATTAGGGTTAAGATAAGTTGGGTGATGGGGAATGGATCCTTCAAGCTCATCATCTCCAGTTATTGTGGTCATGTGCTTGTTAGTGCCTGTGGTTTTTTAAAGATAATAATATAAAATTCATATACTGTAAAACCGGTATTATTCGCAAATGTGTAATTTTCGTGTTTTTCGCATTTTTAATTTAGCCGCGAAAAGTACACTTACGCAAATAATAAAATCCATTAGAACAAAAAAACAAAACAAAAAAACAGTTTAGCAATTTTGGCATGCTGTTCTGCATCATACAGTCTATATTCACCGTGTTTTTGTTTACGATTTGTAGAAGTGTTTAATTTATCAACGGCATCATTGGCGGGCCTGTGTCGATTGAACTTCTTCGATCGTTAAACACGTTGAAGGGTCAGGTAAACCAACAGTTTCATGTTTGTCCGCGCTTTTTTTAACCACTGCAAAATTGAACCTGCCATAACTCTGTTTTTGTTAAGAATGATAAATGTAGTTGATTTTTGGAACAGACATTCTTACTGGTATTGTTAAGCTGTGAATAAGCATTTAGAAATTAGTATAATGAGCCATTTTTAATTGGCCAATCAAAATAAGGGACACAAATGGTTTCATAAACTTCTGGAAAAACGTCATCGACAAGTGACAAAAACAAAAGAGGTGAGACGTTTTTAACAACCGGTGTTTAAACATTAAAACAAGATTACTAGTACAAGTGTTTGTCTTTATTTCACACTTTCTGGAGAGTTGATTGAACCACATCCTGGATTAATTTCATTAATTGTACATACAGTGTGGTCGCTGCTGGACATGTGGCTGCAGCACTTAGCGGAGTCGCTCAGAAAGGGATATTATTATGTATACCTCTGTTGACCACTCTAGTGTCGATTTAATGTTATGTACCAAAATATATTTTTGTACGTGTTAGTAATTTAAAAAACAAACAAACAAAAAAGAAAAAACAAAAACCATGACACCGCGAAAATTAAAAACCGAGAACTGCCTGCATTTTTGATATCGCGAAAATTTACTGCCACGAATAATACCCGTTTTACAGTATATCACAAACTTTAATAACAATTATCAAGCGAGTGCTTGACATGAATTTTGACATTATCACTATAATTACTACTATAGCTTTTCTTTTTAACAATCCTTTTTTCTAAACATATATATTTATTTTATGTCCCCATTACATCAACCAGCCTATTTAAATATATTTCTATTAACTTGCCATTCATAATGTGTTATTAATATTATTATCTACATGTACGTATGCATTAATATTAAATTTATCATCATCTACATTATTTGTATTACTATTACTATAATCAGTATACTACCACAATGTGTATGTACTCCTAGTATTTAGCGTGTATAATTTAATTCATCTTCTGTGAAGCTATGAATCAGGGCATCCCAACCCTGGCATCGTCAAAATGAGCTGGGGACAATAAAATATTTTTAAAAACCCCAAAACCCCAAAACAAAACTTTAAGTTACTTAGATTATTTTATGAAAACCGTGATCAACTTGTATATACAACTAAATATCTTTTAAATCCTTTTTATTTTAAGCATAGATAAGAGTCAAGATGGCTTTTTCAAATTTATTAATTAATAAAGAAATGAAAAAATTTCATTTTGACTTCGTATTCACCTCTGGGTAAAATTGGTAATTAACTTTTGAGGTGTAATATGTCTCTTTAGTTTATGTTTATAGAAATATAAACAGTTTTTTTCTGTTAATGTTATTTGCTTTTATGTGGATGTGAAACTTTTTTATTTTAAATTGTTTTATATGATGCAACTTTTTCTGTCTTGATTTTCTTAAAAAATATAACACTTTTCTTTCTCTTTTTATCTGATAATAATTTTATCTGTTTATCTGTTAATAACTTTATCTGTTTATCTGACAATAACTTTTATCTGTTTACATGACAATAACTTTTTTTTTTTGTTGCAGCTATTGGCTGTGATGAAGAGAAAGGCTTCATGTTTGACGACTGCGGTCCGGTGTGCGCGCGGACATGTGAGAACCGACACGTGTCTCAGGGCAACATGACCGAGAACTGCTACAAGCCATGTGTTGCCAGCTGCCAGTGTGCCGCCGATAAAGTGCTTCACAACGGGAGATGTATACCAGCTAGCGAGTGTCCCGACGTCCACACTGTCACTGATGATAGTTTGTAGTGCGTCATCGGTGATGACTACAACCGTTATTCTAAATGTGTGCAGTTGTCATAGTAACACAAAATTGCTACTGGACTTAAAACATGAGTGATACAAAAACATGAAAGAAGAACTGTATATTGTCAGATAAAGATGACTGTAAAAGATTTTCAATTCATTGAACTATTAAGGGGTGTTTATTTCAAATCTCACCTATTGTTATATTCATCAACATTTGCATAATCTAATTAATTGACCTATTGAGTATTAACTGTCATCTATAAGTATTATTAGATGACAAATAATTTAAATATTTGCATAATCCAAGTCATTGAGCTAGTAAGAAGTGTCATATTTAAGTCTGACTTATTGATAAATAATGTAAATATTTGCACAGCTCATTGACCTATTTGAGTTTTTAATTCTGAATTGAAAGTTAAGTCAAGATAATGTCATATAACATTACAATGTAATAACTATACTGTTTTGATATCCCTTGCAGACGTTTTGTTATATTTCAACATTTGTGTCTTGAATGTGGTAAACCAATGTATGTTATATGTAACACTTTGTCCAAGAAAGTGCCTTTACTTTTGGACAAGTTTAGCAAGTTTTATAATTACAAAATGTGGTTAGACATATCAGTTACGAAATCCAGAAGCATGTTTTTCATATGTATTAAAATACATGCATCTTTTAATACTTATTTATGAATGTATTTATTTTTTAGCATGGATCTTTTTGTTAAATGTGTCTCTTTAATGAAACAGGTTTAATATTAAAAGCTGTATTGTTTCTTAACTGCATGTTAACTGATTTCGTTAGGTCTTGTATATAAATGTATGAGATGGTGGAGCTCAGAGTTGGGGTGGAGTGGGGTGTGGTGGGATGTGTGAAGGTTCAGCTACTTCCCTGAGTTTTGAGAGTTCTGGAAATCTCAATTTTTGGATAGTCAATGATCTGAAATGTTTGGATTTCACAAGTAACATATTTTGGTCACTGTTAATATTTATAATTTTATTAGCAATATATTAAAATATACTGACATCCAAAAGAAACTATACAAAGAAAAATTTATTTAATTTCCTTTATAATTGAATAATGGAAATAAAATTGTGGTTAAGTATGTTTCTGCTTTTATGGAATGAAATTTTGTTTCCAACATGCCAAAACACCACTCTCATGAATATTATATGTTTTAAACATGCAACATATTTAGTGGGGGTTTTCAGTAGTCTATCAGAGTATTGAACCTCGGTATATATTTCTGGCAGACAAAAGCACTCTTTCCCCCTTCCCCAGTGCTAAGAAATCCTGTATGCCTATGGTTTGTGCACAATAATTCCAAAACCCTGCCATTTTATGTTGTGTACTATCATTTCATTAGTATATAAAATCAAAAGAAGTAAAGTTTGTTTTATTTAACGATGCCACTAGAGCACGTTGATTTTGTTTAGCTGAAAGAAGTCTAAAATGAAAAAGAAGTCATTCTTATTCTACAAACCATTTCTACTTTGCAGGGTTTAGCAAATCCACTAGCCATCAGTCCCGGCATGTGAATATTTGGTCAGGGCTATTGGAAATTATCAACTGTATTATAGGGTCTCTAGGAGTACTAGAATACATGGGCACGGGCCATTCACAGGACTCGAGTACCCATGCAAGGAAGAGCCAATTTGCCATATGCTTGCCACCATTTAGCCCACATTATAGGGCTATGAAACATGGATGGAAAACAAAAGTTGAATGTGTGGAATACAATACAATGGCATGATTTGGCATCCATGTTCAGCGCTGGAATTCAGTTGCATAGTGTTCTATTTTACCTTAATCTAGTAAAAGTGTCGGGTACTCATGGAGGCCCTATTGCATTACTATATTACATATAGCACAAGCCAAAATTTCTGTGAGGGCAAGTGACTTTCTCAAACATTTGTCAAACACTGGTTGGCAAATACAAAAACTATTTTTGACTGCAATATCTGCAAGTTTAATTGTTGTTGTACCTCACTTTTGTGACTAGACAAGATAATATAACAGTAACCTCCAAGAGGTCAAAGCTGAATATAAATACATGTATATGCTCAAGTGTTGTCTACTTAGTCATCCATATACCATCAATACATGTAGCATCACATTGCAATAGAGATGCTTATCTACATTTCATCTCATTTTGAAGTTCACAGTCATTGTTAGCAATCAAAATAAAATATCTATGCTTGTTGTAAATTGATGTTTTGCAGAATTAATTATAGCACTTTTATAAAACTCTAATCCGACATGATTATTCATCCGTCCATCATGCACGCTGAAGTATTAGAACATATTACTTACAAGTTGCAGGTATTTCTACAATTTTTTGTTAATAGATGGTGGTATATCCATTAAGGATTAAATTTGCCATTCATCTCAGTTGCATTTTACTCACCATTATAATAATATGAGACTACTTGCTCAACTGATGTGAAACAGAAATGGTCATGAGCTTTATGTGATTGCTCAGCCGATGTGAAACTGAAATGGTCATGACCTTTATGTGATTGCTCAGCTGATGCCAAACAGAAATGGTCATGACTGTTATGTGATTGCTCAGCTGATGCGAAACGGAAATGGTCGTGACCGTTATGTGATTGCTCAGCTGATGCGAAACAGAAATGGTCGTGACCGTTATGTGATTGCTCAGCTGATGTGAAACAGAAATGGTCATGACTGTTATGTGATTGCTCAGCTGATGTGAAACAGAACTGGTCATGACCGTTATGTGATTGCTCAGCTGATGCGAAACAGAAATGGTCGTGACCTTTATGTGATTGCTCAGCTGATGTGAAACAGAAATGGTCATGACTGTTATATGATTGCTCAGCTGATGCAAACATAAATGAAATGGTCATGACCGTTATGTGATTGCTCAGCCGATGTGAAACAGAAATGGTCATGAGCTTTATGCGATTGCTCAGCCGATGCGAAACGGAAATGGTCATGACCTTTATGTGATTGCTCAGCTGATGCAAAACAGAAATGGTCATGACCGTTATGTGATTGCTCAGCCGATGCGAAACGGAAATGGTCATGACCGTTATGTGATTGCTCAGCTGATGCGAAACGGAAATGGTCATGACCTTTATGATTGCTCAGCTGATGCGAAACGGAAATGGTCATGACCGTTATGTGATTGCTCAGCTGATGTAAAACAGAAATGGTTATGACAATTATGTGATTGCTCAGCTGATGCAAAACAGAACTGAAATGGTCATGACCTTTATGTGATTGCTCAGCTGATGCAAAACAGAAATGAAATGGTCATGACCTTTATGTGATTGCTCAGCTGATACAAAACAAAAATGGTCATGACCTTTATGTGATTGCTCAGCTGATGCGAAACGGAAATGGTCATGACCTTTATGTGATTGCTCAGCTGATGCGAAACGGAAATGGTCATGACCTTTATGTGATTGCTCAGCTGATGCAAAACAGAAATGGTCATGACCGTTATGTGATTGCTCAGCCGATGCGAAACGGAAATGGTCATGACCGTTATGTGATTGCTCAGCTGATGCGAAACGGAAATGGTCATGACCTTTATGATTGCTCAGCTGATGCGAAACGGAAATGGTCATGACCGTTATGTGATTGCTCAGCTGATGTAAAACAGAAATGGTTATGACAATTATGTGATTGCTCAGCTGATGCAAAACAGAACTGAAATGGTCATGACCTTTATGTGATTGCTCAGCTGATGCAAAACAGAAATGAAATGGTCATGACCTTTATGTGATTGCTCAGCTGATACAAAACAAAAATGGTCATGACCTTTATGTGATTGCTCAGCTGATGCGAAACAGAAAGTCATGACCTTTATGTGATTGCTTACTGATGTGAAACAGAAATGGTCATGACCTTTGTGATTGCTCAGCTGATGTAAAACAGAAATGGTCATAACCTTTATGTGATTGCTCACTGATGGTTCAAGGTACTCTCCATTCCGGAAAAATAATGGAGACTAGGCCTGCTAGAGCAGAATCTGATTATTTTTTCAAGAATGGAGTTACAAGGATATTCCTCCACTTAAAATACACCAATAAATAATTGCATACATAAGTACCGTATATGTTTTATGACATTTGCACACATTTTGTGTGGCAGTCTAGTGATCACATGCATTTGGACATTACCGATAGGTATTGGACAGAATTTTAATAGTTTAGCAGTGCATGTGTATTTAACAAAACAAAAAAACTAAATTAAATTTTGCAAGAAAGCATCACATTAAATTGGCATTTATCATTGCCAATCAGACCTTTATCATGGCCTTTTAATCAAGCTAAATTTAATCACCCTTTTGTTGTTGGACTTCATTGATAGCTTATATTTTTAGAAGATCACAAGATCTAAGCATGTATTTGAAATAAGTTTAAAGTGACGTTCTCATGATGCGATTATTGTTTCACCGACTTGTTGCATGCGATTTATTGTAGTGACTCGAATCGTGTGTGTGGGAAGACGTTATGTCATAAGATTTAATGACGTCAAACAAAACTCGTCAGTTTAAAAATATTTTGCCAGAATTGTAAGAGCCTTCAAATTTCCAGTGAAATGAAGAAAACATGACTAGACAATTTACTGATGGGATTATGTAACAAAACAATTATAGACCACATCTGGGCAACAATAGGTTTTATGGACCCATGAAATCAGACATTTTGACATGTTTATAAGCAACTGAAAAAACATGGAAGTGACATAACTAAACGGTTGTACTTTAATGTGATTTGATTGGCTGAGAGCTTAGATTTGTCTTGAGAAATAAAACATGTTCTAATCGGTACGATTCAGACACGATTTGTTGTATAAGACATAAAGTTGTTCCGATTTAGGTGTTCTCACGGTACGATTCAGACACGATTTGTCGTATAAGACTAAAGTTGTTCCGATTTAGGTGTTCTCACGGTACGATTCCATTGCATGCGACCAGTTGGTACAACTAATTGCATCATGAGAACGCCCCGTCAATGATCATAGATGGATGTGTAAATCTTGGGTAGGCCTATTCACATTATGAAATAGAAATTGGTTCTAAACTCCTAACAGTCACATTTGTTGTTGCAATAACATAAGACTGGATGTCAACTTTTAGCTCATTTACTCATAATAAATGTTGGAAAAAGGTTGTAGCTTTAAACATTTTAGTGTCAAAATCTGTATCAATTTGCTTATCAGATCTGTATTTATTTGAATTTCATAGACTTGTATACACATTTTTTCCTCTTGCCAAAACCATTTTCGTTTATACAATACTCATACTTGCCTTGTTTAGAGGTTCTTGTTAATTAATTTTACGTCTTTTTTTTGTACACATATTCTCAGTCCAATTTGTACACAATGGTCGGTCTCTTTTAAATATGAATAAATATTGTTTTGTGAAGACTTCTTCTTTTTTTAATTTGTCTGCTCTTATAATTTTAAAGCCTGGAACCGAGGCTTTAAAAATTCCCATCCGTACAAATGGCACATGGTGGAGACTGTACTGCAATATCCAGAATATTTTTTAATATTTAAGCATTTAGAATAGACCTTCAACTTACCTTATTTTACAAACTAGGTCACCCAACAGTTTTATTGAAATGAACACCATACAGCAGGTTGCAGCCATGGAATTCGACTGTAGTATTCCCAAATCACAAAATAAAAGTGCAAAAAAATTGAAGAAAAAAAAAAGTTGTGACAGTACTGGCATCTTTCTTCCAAACTGTTTGAGAAATATACAGAACTTCACATACACTGTTTTCGCTTCCTGTTTATTGCACGTTTATTTTGAGCAAGAATACACACCACAATACCGCGTAGCAGTTGAGTGGTATGTTCTTGCACAAAATGAATGTGCAATAAATAGGAAGCGAAAACGTATGTGAAATTCTGTATTTATTACATACCTTCTTTTATTTTTTAACAAAAAGTGTTCTAATTTAACTTTCTTAATCTATTAATCAATCCTCCTTTCATGGATTTACTTAACAATCTTGTGTCATGTTTTCAAATACGACGCAACGTAATTTGTAAATCAGACATGACATTCGTAACAAAAAGGCGCAAACTCACAATAAAAATTAAAAGGGAATCCCCCATTTACAAGTTCTGGTCCAGATCGCACGTGTGATACATGATAAATTTATCGCACGGTTTGTAAAGATCTTTATCACTACAGTAAGATTGAATAGGTTTGTAATAACATTTTACAGGGTCTACAACTCAAATAAGAGTACGGTCACTACTAAAAAAAGAAAACATAAAAAAAATGTGGATATAGAGAATAATACACGAATGTCCGTTAAATACCATTTATCTCAAGAGTTTGTGTTTAAAATTTATCTAATGAGCGAAAGCGAGTTTGATACATTTTTAAACAAGTTCCAAGATAAATGGTATCTAATGGGCACGAATGTATTATTCTATTTCTTACATATCCTCAAAAACCAGGTTTTAAGCAAATTTTAACATCTTTATCGACTAAAAGATATTTACAACCCTTTGCACTTGTAGCAGACTTATGCGTCACAGACAACATGATTGCCAGGTTAACTATACGTCACAGTGTAATCGATTTCCACCACACTGTTTTTATATCGGATGTATGGCATTGGTGATTGGTCATCACCGAGGAGCAGCCAGTCGTATGTCTTGAAATTGTTAACATACGTATGTGTGTAAACAACTATGTGTTATAAAAAACAACGCAAGGTGTTGTCACCAACAGGTGTGTAACTAAGGTCTGTGACTTTAAAGAGAAACAATGGGGAACCCGACTATAATAAAACAAAAAACACAAACAAACAAGTAGTTGCATTTGTTTACTTGACATCCATAAAAGTTATTACATCTGTTTTAGTAATACTGTCTTCCCTGCTATTGTAACATTTGTCCCTGTATAATCCACAAAGGAAGCGAATAACTAGTTATCACAAAGCATTTCAACATGAATATACCTGTGCAAAAATATATATTTAAACCACTCCATAGTGGTGTGTACAATTCTGTTTAAATTCTCATTCACTGGTGTTTGAAAAGCATTTAGGTTTGGACAAGTTTTTATTCCACTATTCATATACAACCAATATCTGAACCAAACTATAAAGATAACATACAAACATACAAAAAGTTGATTAGCAATAAACTTTATTTACAGGAGGTGTTATTTTAATGTTTTTAAAAAAAGGCAGTAAGTATGTCTCTGTAATGCTTACGTGGTTTAAACGGATGTGTTTTAATTCAGTAGAGATCTGAAGTGAACTTGATAGTTGTAAAGTACTCGGTGAAAATGGTTAATTTGTGTCGCCTTTCATTAGAATGACCAAATAATAATAAGAGGAAAATAGACGATTCTAATGGATATAAATAAATTGTAATTTCACTTTAATTATTGAAAACCCATTATCTTTTCAATTTAGAAAAAAAAAGCCTGCAAAATGAAGCCTACATAATGCAGTTATTCTAACAATCTACTTGTGAAATCCTTTGTAAAAGCCCAATACAAGTATTCGACTGACTCGTTTGTTTACGAATTCTTGTTCATATTTGGGAAAATGTTTTCTTTTTAATCTTTTCATCCATACATTATTGTATTATTCTAAATCCATTTTGTTGAGGTGGTCAACTCAAATTGGTATATAGGTTGTTGTTTTTTCCTCTTTCCAAATATTGTTTGTTCAAGATACACCAATACATTTTTCAACATTGCACTAATTAAGCATTCATAGTAGCGTCATATGTTCATCTGTACAGAAAACAATTACAACACTTCAGTTCTTACAGTGAATTTATAAGAGAATTATATACACAGTAATTGTAAAGACCTGCTACAGGCATATCACAGCTGTGTGGCAAGTAAAATGAAATATAATGGTTAGGTCTAAAATTAGAGACAAACTGATTCGGTCATGAGGCCAGAAACAGAACTGTTGGTTTTAGGCCTTACCAAATGGAAGTACACCAATTTAACAATTTGTGGAAACAAATATATATTGCAAACCAAAGCTATGATTTAATAATGGTTTAGGTCTCAAAAGCCAATTTTTTGTTTAATCAAATATTAATCAAAATTCAAGCTTGATAGTTATACATGTAACATACTGATAAATAAACATAATTTCTCTCCGAATTATTACTGATAAAAATTGTAGGGAATGCTCATCTACAATTTTAATAACAGTCAGAATATATTTTATAAAGTTTTATTCCCACTTTTAAAATCCACCGTAATTTAGAGCTACGCAGAACGAGTGGGTGAAAACACCATACACATAGGACTAGTTCCGAAGATACTTTAATAAATTTGAATGGATGATATGTGTAAATAACCGCAAATAACTCCTAATGGCATAAAATGTTTCAGTGAAGCTACTTCGATGTCTCCATTAATTAAATCTAAATACAGAAAACAGCAATTGGAAAAAATACAATAGGAAAGGCAAAATTTTAATGCTAAAACAGAATTGGGAGGCAGTTAAAATGGGAAAGGGGGGGGGGGGAGAAAGAGGGGTACACCCTATTTTGGATGAAAATTGTATTCATTAATGCTTAAGAATGGACAGCGATAAAAAATCGGCATGCCCCTTCCCTCCCAAAACACTTGTTAAATCCTACTCTTGCCTATAGTTGAGAAATAAATAAGTGAAGCAAAACATAAGATAGAACTAAATGGGGCAATTTGTTTTCCTAATAAATAAATATGGGGAAACATCTTTAGCACGATGGACAAGATATACCATGAACATAAAGTAAATAAAAAGTCTATGTACATATACAAGTAAATTTGTGTCTCCATTGTAATATTGACTAAATATCAGACACATTACACTATTCACTGAAAACAAGCATCTGTTGTCAATTCTTTGGTACTTGTTGTTTTCTCTACTGAATTGTTAAACTTTAACCAAATATCTGCAAGATTAAGCCATCTAGTTAAAGGCTAGTAGGTGTGTATGTATGTGTAAACTACCACACCACATTCTCTCGCTAGCCTTTGCCCTGAACACAGGGACCAGTTTCACAAAACATTGTCAACCTATAGTCCTTCTCACCAGGGTACGTCGTTTTCTTAGTTTAGTATAAGTTATTTAATTCTGAACAGATTATTTTCTAAATTACACACAAAAAAATGGGGGTTTTGTTATTTGCAAAACACTTTTTACTTTTCTTCTTATGTCAAACCAAACTGAAATTATTAACAAAAAAAACCCCAATGTTCATGGAGGCTGGGAAGGACTATAGTTTAGCACAAACATAAATCGACAAGTAACCACTTTTCTTATCACTACTAATAGCAGTGCTGGATTAAGCAGCTGCATGGCCAATAGCAAATTAGTAGCATATTACACCTGCCCCTTCCACCCTTCACACTACCATAAGCTTATAAGCAACAAAAATAAACAAGTTGATCGGTGGGACCCCTGAAAGCATGTGGCCCATAGCATTTGCTACATCTGCTATGTTGTTAATCCGACACTAATACGTAGTATAACTAATATAGTTTGAAGTTTACATATTTCATTTTCGTTCATCATTACAAAGCTCCATCTTCTGCATGAAATAAATGCCAAACACTTGTAAATGTACATCAGATATAACGGAAAGTCACAGATGCACTGTCAATGTTTTGTGAAATTGGCTCCAGATAGCTTGAACTTTAGATGAATATAAGAATGAACATTTTAAAAACTAAAGAAATATCATGACAGCTCTCCTGCGATATGTTTAATGCCCCTGCATCCACAAACATCACAGCTTTTCTATGATTGGCAGATGTATACCGAAGTCATTAGACATCAATACTATTCTGTGAATAGCTCTCTACATATCAAAACTGAGCTGCAACTGACTTAATGATTAGGCAGGTAGGTGGTACTAAATGGTTACAAAATCCTGAAAAAACAAAACACACCATGTATTGCCAGTTTTAAAACCCTTAAAACCCCCCAAAATAACCCAGCACTAAGGATCAAAGTTTTTCCCACCCATATTAAAATCAAACTATATGTCCATGAACATAACAAGTGACCGAGGCACATTATTTTAAATTCTGAAGCCACACCTCAATCACAGTTTGAATTTTAAAAAGCAACTGATAATTTGGTTTACTTTTATTAATAGCCTTTATCACTGAGTAATGTTTGCACTTCTAAACACACAGGGGAGATAATTTGCAAGCAAATTCACATGGACATGGGTTCATAAACTTTGCAAATGCAAATATTAAAAATATCAATTACAGAAGCAAAACAAAACAAAATGCCAATATTACTTTCAAAGTGACCCACATATCAAGAAATCTGACTTATTAATGCAACATGTATCGAATTTGTAATACTTGTTGAAAAAATAATAACATGGGAGATAACTATTAAAAAACAAAATTATATAATACATTTTTTTTCAAATTGAGATGTTCAAGTAGAAAATAGGGAGACAAATGAAAGATAATTCTAGCAACAATCCTTGACATGTAATAAATCAATTTTGAAATGTTTTTCTTTCAAAATATGGTTAAATAACTAGTTGTACAAGTTTGTTGAAAATAATAAAATTGCACATCACATTTGATAAACATTTGTCTCAACAAACTGGCAGATTAAATAGATGCATTTTTTACAGGAGTTGGGGTTGTTGTTTTACCAAATGAAAAATAATGTTAAATTTGACAAATACAACAAACTGGTCAAAATGATAATCCAACAATACTATGTTTAACAAGCTTTTTATTCTGTTGAATTTTCTTTGGCTAAGGCAAATTAAAGTTGGTCATGCAATTACCAACAAATGTTTTTATATTGCTGACACTGTTTTTTTGTTGTTGTTGTTGTTATGCTTAATGTCCTCGTTGTCTAACATAGATGTGTATGTACATACAGAAGATCATTTTTAAAATAACATAAATACACAAACAACTCAATTTATTGCATCGACATCGATAAATGTTAAATTGCAACAAGAAAAGAAAAGAGACTAGTTGACATGTTGAAACCAACCTTAAAAATACAGAGCCAAATTTACGCAGCCTGTTTATGTCTTACACATGTGTAACTACATATATTTACAATGCTTAAACACCTGTGTTTAAGACAAACAGGCTTCGTAAATTTAGCCCACAATATTTGTTGTAACCCAACAGTCCCATACTGTGTACTGTAACCTATTAGGCTTATAAAAGTAAAAATCACATCACTTTTATTAGACCCTAAATTCTGCTTCCTTTTCCTTTTTTGACTAAAATACAGAACACAATTCGATAAAAATCTTAACCACTAAAATGCATGTCAGGGCCCATGCTTATAACACTTTTTAAGAGTCCAGACTCAAACTTTAATGAGACCACACACATACACTTTGTATGGCACTGTTATGACATTAAAGTATCAGATTCTTTTAGAGTCCTGAGTCTACACTCTCTAAAAGTTTTATAAGTACCAGGCTTGGTTATGCAATCCAATTTTTCTTAAAATCATGGCATGTCAAACCCATTACTAAAATGTGGGGTTGGCTTACAGTAAAGCACACGTTTTAAGGTTGGCCCGACAGATAAAGAGATAGCGAGTAGCACGGATCACATCTCCAGTCCCCGGAGAACCGAGGGTTCGAGCACGATGGGGAACTCGTTGAGTGTGTTGATAATGTGGACGAGGAACTTGGTGAGTGCGGGGTCGCGCAGGAACGAGTTCTCTTCGTACATCTGACCGGTCACCGTCGTGTTGGCCATCAACGGAAGCCAGCGGTGCAGACAGTGATCTCTGGAAAAATAACACACACACACTCAAGGTTCACTGACAGAGAAATAGTAATCTAAAACAAGCATTTTGAGAATACTGCTAAAGCAATACAGGTCCCCTACCTGACCCAATAAATTTTCATATCTCTTGAGTTCAAGGGCCATAACTCTGGTAAAAAATGTGAATATCACCACAAAAGTCAAACTTGATCTGTAACAGTACATGATAAATATATACACAAAATTTTAGCTCAATATCTTGAGTTGAGGCATTGCAGAAAACCCCCCTGAAAACTATATGTGGGGTAAACAAACAGAAAGATGGAGCTGAAACCTATAGTCCCCTTGGTTGAACAGGTAGGGAACTAATAAAAGTGAATCAGTCATCAGATTTTGGTGCCAACATTGTATTTACAGCCACCATTATATATTTCCCATTATTATCAGTCAATCAGATCAGGAAAAATATTATTAATATATTGTTCACAAACAAAAAAACACCCAAGTTATTCCTTGTGAGTGCAAGTTGGTGGTTGTGAACCAGTTACCTCAGTAATAAATATGATTTGTGAAAAAAGTTCTACGATTTTTGAAAAGAGTTGCATTTATTTGTCTTTATTCCTAGTATCAAATCAGAAATGAAATAAGTGAAAAAGGAATTTAGTTTTTAAGAATTGTCTGTTAAAGTAAATAAAACAATATAAAATTCTAAGCAAATTTTATTAATACACAGAATCCCAAGTGAATATACTTTTCCAATATTAGACAAAAACACACACCGTAATCTGTAATAACTTTGTCTCTAACCTTCGATTTTTTGCCTAATTTTAATCAACATTAAGTAATCTAAAATATCATTAAAATTTCAAAACCCACAAAAATAATACTTAACGATTCAAATACATGAACTTTATTTTATGTATTTATAAAACATTAAAGTGAATATATGTGAATAAAAATTATAAACTTGTACCCACTCAATGTGGTTTTTGTCAAAAATTAAGAGAAGTTAAGAGAAGCTGCTGAAAGTAAGACACTAACCTGACTCCCACACAGATGAAGATCTGAAATTTTCCATCTTTGCCAATCGTTTCTGTAGCAGCATTGATCTTGTTGAGCAGGTTACAGAACAACCAGTATCCAGCCTTTGCAACCTCGGGGATAGGACGGCGAACATTTCCCGAAAGGGAATTCTCAAAGTTCGTTTTTACTTTTTCTGAAAAAAAACCGAAACAGACAATTTGAAAAGAAAAATATAGGAATGCAATAAAATGCTTATGTAATTATAACTACCATGACGGTTGCATTTTACAGATTAATTACATTGTTCAGGAAAATACTTTCATTAAGCAGTCTTCTTATTTGAAAGATAATGAATCAGAACTTCTGTTCACAAAATGTTCCACCAAATTTTATTTCTTTTAAGCAAAATGCCAAATAAGTGCTTGATAAACTAACTTTTAAAATTTAACTCGTATTTAGCAATATCATGATAAATGACAGCTTTAACCAAGAAAGGAATACAAGTATCTCTTAACAATGACAAAAGTAACTACTGAATGCTGTCCGAAGTGGTTAGACTAAGATGACAGCTAAGATGAAAAATGACAGATGTTGCAGGAATGGCTACAAGTACCTGTCATTTGTAGCTGGAGAAACAAGGACAGAGATGTGGAGGTCAACAGCAAAAGAAGTTGAAAGTTAGGAGAAATTGTCAAATAAGGAACAAATGATTTGGAAATCAATGAGAAAAAAAAAGAAGAGCGCATGGGATAAAAACATTAATAATAACAAAAACAAAAAAGATTATGGAGAAATCTTTGTGTAAATTAATAAAATTATTCCAGCGTTTATTAAATCTTTAAGAGTGAATCATACCAAAGTAGTCCCAGATAAACATCTTGTTTCTGAAGAGACGTGACGACCGGAATCCACACAGAAATACACTTTCTAAACACTGTACCAGTCCATGGTCTCCACACAACAGAAATGACAGACTGCCTCGCTGAAATATCAAAACAAGCTGTCAGAACAACATTCTTGTTTAATGTTAGCTTGACCAGTGGTCAAGAGATGAGATGGCTTCAAGATCAGATATCCAGGGATATGATACCCATTTAAACATAAAACCTGAACTAATCTTTTAAACAGATGTCATTTTAAAGCATTTCTATCAAATTCAATATTGTGCCAACCCATGGTTAGCTTAACCATGCTAATAAGGCAAAAAAGTGTATTAAGGCAAAAATACCTAAACATAAAAAAACCCACTTTCACTCGGAACTATGGTTCATTTTGATATTCAAAATAATAGAAGTTAGACTTTAAGAAATTAAATAAACTTGAAACACAAGTTTAAATAGTTTTTTTGTTTTTTAAATTTGCTATCATTTCTCACTCACCTCTTTTTCTGGCTTATAGAAGTATTTGACTAGATTGTTCACAGCATGTCCTAAGTTTTCTTGAATCTCTGGAATTGATGATATTGGAATAACTGAAAACAAAGAGTTCATATTTAAAATTACACCACAAAATGAAGGAATGAATGTTTAATTACACAGCAGCACGAAAAACACATCAGCTGCTGGGTGTCAAACGAAACGTTAATGACAATATGGTTGATTCACATTGATATAAATCACATATTAAAAACAAGTGAAATAACTATATCACAAGTAAGTGCTTTTAAGATTTATAATAAAAATCGGTCTCTCTTACACTATAAAGAATTCTGGGCAGAATCAAAATGCCAGAGAAAAAAACAGTCACCAATAGAGGAAAAGCAAAATCCCAGTTTACTATTTTATTTTAATGTTTATGGTGTTTAAACGCTGTGGTATATGCTACAAATATTATTAAAGCAATACCTATAGATACTGATAAAAATAAAGTGCTGCGATGTCATTAAATATTATTAACATGACATCTACTAACTGCTGATTAAATAATATTTGCTGAGGTGTTAATAACAATTCCTTTCCTTTCCTTTGTACAATACAGTCTGTCAGAGATGTTCCAACAGAAATAGAAGAGCTCAATAATACTATTACATGAAATAAATAATAATCACATGACTAACCTTGATCACATGATTTGCGTGGCGAACTGGGCGACCTACTTCTTGGTGGAGTGTGACAAGTGACGACATCTGAAACAAGATGAAGGATACCATCATACATACATACAACAATAATAATTAAACATTGATAATGCTTTATCAGAATCAAAAAATAAAGTTGCACATAAAACAAAACTAGAGGAAGAGGTAGATGTGTGACTGGAAGAAGATACCACAAACACATGGAAGATCGTATTCATTTGACTGGCTGTTGGGATATTTGGACCAATCCTTGTGCATAGGAGAAATGCACTTTGTAAGAAGTCATTAATACATAATGATTTAAGTTCTTGTTATACATAAACATAACGTAAAACTTTCATTAAACACAGTTGCTGTCAAAGTTAAAGTTTGTTTTGTTTAACAACACCACTAGAGCACATTGATTCATCCAATTGCCGTTGATTAATAAATCAATGTGCTCTAGGATAACCTCATTTCACTATTAAAGACACCTTCTATAAAAAAAAAAAAAATTCCACTATGTTTTTCTTAAAGGGGCAGACCCTAGTTTTTAAACACTAAAGCATGTTTTTCACTATTAGAGCCATTTGTGATCACTGAAATCAAATATTACTTATATTTTATTCTTTAGATTATCCATTTCCGTAGAACCGAAGTGTTTCTGGTCATCCTGGTGTTTGTGGTACCAAAAACTGCATTTTTCATATTTTTAAAAATGCATGTGCATCTGAGAAGTAGCGGTTTATTGAATGAGTTCTAGTCTATTTTTAAGGATATTTCCTATTTTATTGTCACAGACTCTTCTTTCACTCTATTGTAACTTTATCCAAATGAGTTACAGGTTTGTAAATTAACTAAACTTAGTGTCCATTTTTCACGAGTTAAAACTAGGATCTGCGCCTTTAAATAACATTAATGAGCCAACAGTTATAGAACCTATACAACTAAATTTCAATCACCATCATTGTCTGAAGTCTGGTGAACAAGTTCAGCCACAAGAAGTCGTTCTATGCTACCATCATCCACACCTTTCCCCAACCAACGTCCACAGGGAAACCTGGAAAATACATCATTAATATAACAAACAAATACTAATAACCATCATGATGGTTGATAGGAATGGCACCGAAACTTGTTACAGAACTTGTCTGTTCCAAGCCTGTATCTCCACTGTTCAGCCCATTTGCAGCCTGGAGCTCAAACGTCGCCCGGAGACAAAAAAAAAGCCCGATTGTTAATGCCAAAGTGTACATTGTTCATATTTGGCACAAAGATACACCTCAACACGATGCATTTATATATGTTAACCTTCTGAGTACTGCAGGCGAGATATCTCACCCGACGTCACGTCAGTTGACATACTGTATAATGTATACAATGCATTCCCCAATTCAATATTTCCCGCTGTTTTGCACACGACACTGACCGGAAACGGAAATATAATAAAAGACAAAAAGATTTTTTTTCAAAATGGTGGCTTTTGTTTTGATTTTTTTAATTGAAAATACTTTGAAATTTTGAGTTCAAAAAGTGGTTTTCGGCAAGTATTTTCGCTTAACAACAATGGCGGCATGTCGCGGCCATTTTCAGGGATCGATAGCTGATTGTGACAGCTAATTTGATAATAAATTTGATTGTTTTTCCAACAAAGAAAGTCACCAAATATTGCAATATGAATTGTAGTTCTGGTTTAAAAAAAAATTCTGGTGACAAAACCAGTTATCGGGAATAATGGACATAAATAATGGACAGCTGGCCACAAATGCCCATAAGTAAATGCAACTTTTTCAATTTTTTGCCTAATTTTAATCACCATTAGCTGATCTAAAAATAATAAAAATTACAAAAACCCCACGAAAATAATACTTACCGATTCACATATGAACTTTATTTCATGTATTTATAAAACATTTAAGTAATATATGTGAGTAAAAATTATAAATTTGTACCCACTCAACGTGGTTTTTGTTAAAAATTAATCCAGTAGTCTAAAGGTTAAAAAAATAAATGTAGGAAAAATATTTTAAGAAGAAATTTGCATTTTTCATGTTCGGGCTGTACATAACGATATCCCGAACAATGCCCGAAAACAAAAACAGATAGGCCTACCGAATGTTAATGCGATTTTTTCTAAAAAATATTTTCCCTACATTTATTGTTTTAACATATACAGTCAGACCTCGTTACAACGACCGTCGTTACTGTGACATTTACACCATCCGACTACAAACTGTCGGGAACAAATGTACATCAGTGTTATTCTGTTCACTACAACGGAATTCACACCTTCCGACACCGACAGAGCAAATTAGGAACTAATGTGCATCCGACGTCTGAAAACACCTCTTAACAACGACATTACATAATCACAGATACCGTAGCATATTGGCAGTACACACACAACCACTTAAGATTCCTTGATCTCGTAGTGAGCCGAGTGTCACATGCTGTCCGAGCTACCGATGTCTGTAAAATCTGTAGACATGTATTGCTTTTGCAAATACGCCTTTAGTTCACCAATTAAAGGATTAACTTCGAACAATAAAATCTTCTATTTTCATATTTTGTAAACAAAACAGGCACCAATCGTAGATGTCTGTAACTAAGTAATGATTAGACTGACGATGTATGCGCCTTGTTTAATATATTTAATGATATTTTTTTTAAACATATTTAATGAATGTACGTGAATTTGTTATTTTTAATAATAATTGCAATACATTAATTATTTAACTGCCATCCAATCATCAGTTAATATTAATTAGTATTTTTTCTAAAAAAAAAAAATCCAACATTTATTTTTTTAACATATATAAATGTATCGTGTTAAGGTGTATCTTTGTGCCAAATATGAACAATGTACACCTTGGCATTAACATTCGGGCTTTGTTTTTATCACCAGGCGACGTCCGGGCTCCGGGCTGCAAATAGGCTGACCGCATTTGGCTTGATGGATCATCGTCGGTGTACTACGGTTCAAACTGATAGGGAAGTACCCTTAACCAATTTTCTCCTTCTTCCACACCAATCGAGGTAGCATTAGAATAAATAGACAAATGTGACAAGTCCGAAATGTCCAAACTAACGTCAGATAAGAATGAGCTATTTTCCGAAGAATCATTACATGCTGTCGCCATGCTAACCTACTAATGAATGAGTGGAATTCACCTGATGCTACGTCACAGGTCAGATGCGGGTCAAATCGACTGGATCAGTGTTGTTTTTTTCTCCGAGCTTTTTACAAAAAAAATCGCTTTATTAATAATTGGGGTGGTATTTTTGTTTTTTATGGTTAATAATGTAATCTTTATGTATTTTTTTTATATATAGTGTATTAATAATGTGCCATGATTGTGGACCTTTAATATAACACACAAATACTAATAACCATCATCCACACCTTTCCCCAACCAACGTCCAAAGGGAAACCTGGAAAATACATCATTAAAGGTCTACATTTATCAAAAACGTAATTCACTATTGTTTGGTATCTATGTATACCGTTTACAATATATATGAAGTATCAATAAAATAAATATATATATTTTTTTACCCGTTTTTAATATATTCGCAATAAAAAGTCGGGTTTTTCCTATCGCTTGCCATAAAGCCTCTGAACTCCAAGAGTCAAGTCATGTGACTCCATGACGCGCTAACCGACATAACATTCGCAGCCTTTCGGTCATTTTACAAATACAAATACTAATAACCATCATCCACACCTTTCCCCAACCAACGTCCATAGAGAAACCTGGAAAATACATCATTAATATAACACACAAATACTAATAACCATCATCATCATACATACATACATACATACATACATACATACATACGCATTTTAAAATGATCTGAGGGTCAAGAATGATAGGTGAAATGAGCTTGCATTGGAGGAGAAAAAAAAAAAAAAATTACAGGATTGGGCATAACACACAAATACTAATAACCATCATCCACACCTTTCCCCAACCAAAGTCCGCACGGAAACTTGGAAAATACAGGATTGGCATAACACATAAATACTAATAACCACTGTCTACACCTTTCCCTAATGTAAAAATTAATCTATCAAAATAATGTATATGTAAACCCTGGTATTGCACGGACAAGTTCATACAAGCATAAATCATGTACATTTAATTTTCCTGTCGTATAGTTGTAGCAACCACAAAATCATAGATCATAAAGACAGAGAGAAGTGTTCAAGAAAATTAATGCCCATAGTCAACAGTATTAAAATTAATGATTAAATGAGCATTCCTATTATGGACCATCCATCAATGCACTCCATGTGAACTGAGGAAATGTTTATAAACAGTACCTGCACATATTTTACTATTTTATTTCTTTTAGTCCTGTATCACAAAATACAAGAATATTTTAATGAAACTACATTCAATAATTTCACAGCTAGGGAAATAAAAACAAATTAAAAAACCCACTAACCTGTATGTGTGGCCACTGATTTCATTTCGGACTAGGACATATTCCACAAGCCAACGGGGAGTCATACCATTGTTGTCATGGCCAATTCTCAATGTTGTCAAAACACCCAGGTTCTTGTTCTAAAGGGAAACAACATTGCTTCTAACAAATGTCCATAGAAATATTTAAGAAATTACATACATGTATGAACCAAATTGTCATGTATGCTAACTTTGTAGGAGGACTTCCACTTTTATAGCATACACCAGATGCCATAAAAAGCTTTCATAAAGAAAGGCATTCTGAATGCACACAAGGATGTGCATAGAATATTTCAATCAAGAATTTAAGTATTTTACAGAAATATTGTGCAAATAAATTTGAGAGCAAACTACCTTCAAACCACAAGTTATTTTTTAATTTTCTATTGTTCAAGCAGTCATGTTAGTGGTTTCTATAAATTATGTATTACTTACGTCCACACAGTGATCGAGACATCCCTTCTGAATCTCGACCACCCCAGTCTCATCAAGCTGACTGGCTATCGACACCTTTTATATTTTTTATTGTTCTAGCAGTCACGTTAAGAGTGGTTTCTATGAGTTATGTATTACTTACGTCCACACAGTGATCGAGACATCCCTTCTGAATCTCGATGACCCCGGTCTCCCCGAGCTGACCGGCTATAGACACCCAGGGAGTTGCACTCGTCGTACCACAGCCAAACTTAGTGCTGGGATAAATTAACAACCGATATGGAACAACTGAAAAATAAATATTACCAATTAACATTTCATTCTGATAAGAAGTTAAATGGGTTTTTTTCAGGCAAGATTTATACTCACCAATTCTGTTTTAAGATCAGCACCCTCAAGATATTGCAACCCAACCATCAAAAAATCCCTACTCTTCACCACCATACCCAACCAAACAACCCAAGATAGGTCATTTTTTAAAATCCAGAACAAATTAAACAATGACTATCATTTGAAATAGTTAATTTTAACAATAAAACTATAACAAAATCCTTACATCCTACCACTTACCATACTACAATAATAATATAAAAACCCCCAAACCCCAAACAACCTGAACCCTCAAAACTTAAAAACAAAACACAACAATTACATTTATATGAACTATGAAAGCAAATACACTACAAAGCATGAGCCGAGAATGTCCCATACCTATGTTAGTGAAGGTGTTTGTGAAGCAGAAGAAATCGACAGCGTTCAGTGACAGAAGGTGATAGAGGAACTGTTCCCGCTCATCTTCACACCTCAGAAACGCATACCGCTTATACAGCTGCCTGGAAAATATAACACATAACATGTTGAAAAAAAAGAAAGAAAGAAAATGACCTGAATATGGACAAAATATGTTAAAACACCTACATTTATTGTAAATTATACAAGGAACAAATATTTGTAAATTTGGCCCAATGATTTTAAAATACAATTACTGAAGAAAATTATTATATAAAACCACACTTTGGATTACAATCAAAGTTTGTTATCTTAAACTAAAAATGATAGATAAAAGCAGCTGTATAAAATTTTGGACAAGTATCTTCAACTATTAATATTCCATTACAATCGTTAACTTTGTGTATTTGTTACTGTAAAAACTGACCTGAGAAGAACACTATCTTGTAGTAATTCCTTGAGATGTGCTGACAACATCTTCTTCTCTAGAGCTAATCTCACCCATGCCCTGGAGTACCCCACTTCTGTCTTTATGTTTGTCATCTGCTGCACAATTCTAAATTAAAAAAAATATTAATATATAATACATGCAATAACAAAGACAATATATTACAATAAGTTGGAACTCATAAGAAATCAAACCATGTGAATTTTCAGTGCTAAACCATTGCCCAGACAATTTCTCACATTTTACCAGCAAGCTGAAGAATAAATTTGTTGAAATGATACAGGTCTTTTCTAATGTTTAGAAAAGGTCTTAATACAAATAAAATCTAAATCCAACAAAATAGTATACGCCAATGTTTGATTTTTTTAGTGAGAAAATAAAATATTTATCCTGTTAAGACTGTTTCATGGGATAATAAACAAGTATATTTCATAGATCAAGCTAGAGAGAGATTCGGGCCACTGAACTTAGCATTACTTAAGTGCAAGGAAGAAATCCACTTTGACTGCAATTTAAATCATTACATCATTGGTAATATGATCAGTATGCATACAATTGGAGTAAAATTTGAACAATATTATTTTTTAAGACTTGATTTAAAAAAACAAAGAAACACATTTTTACAACACTTTTCCCTAAATTAGGTAGAGGAAGAAGTGACTTCTCCCTGATTTGTTGGTCTATTTTGAACCGTGATATTTACCTCATGTCATGAAGCAAAGACTTGGGTAAGGCTTTTAGAATAGGCAGTTCAATTCTTCCTTGACTATCTTGAACTGTGATATTTACCTCATGCCATGAAGCAAAGACTTAGGTAAGGCTTTTAGAATAGGCAGTTCAATTCTTCCTTGACTATCTTGAACCGTGATATTTACCTCATGTCATGAAGCAAAGACTTGGGTAAGGCTTTTAGAATAGGCAGTTCAATTCTTCCTTGACTATCTTGAACCGTGATATTTACCTCATGTCATGAAGCAAAGACTTGGGTAAGGCTTTTAGAATAGGCAGTTCAATTCTTCCTTGACTATCTTGAACTGTGATATTTACCTCATGTCATGAAGCAAAGACTTGGGTAAGGCTTTTAGAATAGGCAGTTCAGTTCTTCCTTGACTATCTTGAACTGTGATATTTACCTCATGTCATGAAGCAAAGACTTGGGTAAGGCTTTTAGAATAGGCAGTTCAATTCTTCCTTGACTATCTTGAACTGTGATATTTACCTCATGTCATGAAGCAAAGACTTGGGTAAGGCTTTTAGAATAGGCAGTTCAATTCTTCCTGGACTATCTTGAACCGTGATATTTACCTCATGTCATGAAGCAAAGACTTGGGTAAGGCTTTTAGAATAGGCAGTTCAATTCTTCCTTGACTATCTTGAACTGTGATATTTACCTCATGTCATGAAGCAAAGACTTGGGTAAGGCTTTTAGAATAGGCAGTTCAATTCTTCCTTGACTATCTTGAACTGTGATATTTACCTCATGTCATGAAGCAAAGACTTGGGTAAGGCTTTTAGAATAGGCAGTTCAATTCTTCCTTGACTTCCTTTCCTTCTGTGTGTTTTTAATGTAGCCGACTTATCACTGTCAATGGTCATGGATGAAAGATCTAAAAAAACAAGTGAATAAAACTTAAGCCTCACCTGTATTAAACAATCACCTGAGCAGTATTAACAACAGTAAAGACAGGTGGTTGCTTAATGCAGGTTATTATGTACCAGAATAGATAAATTATAAATGAAAATTATCATGTCTGTGGACAATGGGATGATAAAGTAAAAAACTAATAGCTGCTTGACAGAAAGCATATTCTAAAAAATTAAATAGAAACCAACAAATAATGATGAGAAATATTTATGTAGTTAAAAAATAAACATTTCTAATTAAAGGAGGATTTAGTTTTTTGGCATACAAACTGAACATAAAATAAATTTTAATATAAAAGGTTTATTTTCTTTAATAAATACTAACATTTTCTGTCTTAAACATAAAATTTGACACTAAAATCTAAATATATCAGTGCAGTCAAAACTGTATATGAATGCCAAGTACAACATTATTGCAGATATAGGCATACTAATTAGAATAACATTAGGCATTACAAAAATGCAAAACACAAATTTCGTAAAATAATATAACAAACCATGCTAACATTGTACGTAGATAAAAATAAAGAAATATGCCAAACGTACTTTAAGAAATTTTAAACATTCTAAACTAAACCTATACATTCTAGCTAGAGGCAATATGTTAACTATACCAAAAGGTAGTCTGTGTACCTTTTAAATTAAAGTTAAATTGTCTAGCAACAGAAAATTTGAAAATATCTTAACTTAAAGCTGTAATCTAGAGTATATTATTATTTATGATAACCATTCAAAATACAAAATCCATGTTAATTTTATTTCCATGACATGGTGTATATTAAATATCCTTTTGCTAACCTGATTAGCAATGGTCATATTTATGGTCAAAATGTGACTCTTCCATTGTTTAGTGAATTGTTGTGGATTGAAAAGCAATGGTGAGCAAAACACTGCTTCACTGAAATTGTGTAATAGAGCAATTGCTCTCAGTGTAAACATTCACAATAATATTAAGTAAATAAATTAATGATAATGACATGTGACAAGGCAAGCAGTTTTTTTTGCCAACATGGGTAATATTACTGCGCAAGTGAAAGCAATTGCTCACATTAAACAATGACATCAGATTTAAACAAATGCTTTGGTTGTACCAAGACAATATATCTATTGAATGTAAATATTGAAAGTGTAGAGGTTTTTTGGGGGTTATAATCATGTTACAAAATGTGGTGATGAGACTGCATTTAAACTAAAACAAGATCAAGACATTAACTATGATCAATGTATAAATAAATGGGTGACTTCTCATTATGCCTATAACCCATTTTGTTTAGATTCATTTCCGACTACAACAAACATTTATACCTCTGATTAACATTAACAGTTTCATTTAACTATTATTGATGACAGGTAATAATGAGCTTTGACAGTGAATAAAAGCTAAACTTCTGATATACCTGAAGGATCATGATTAAATTACAGATTTTAAAAAATCAGCCATATCAAATTACAGTTAAATACTACAATTTGTTTTGCAGTTTCTAGTTGCACCAAATGTAAAATTACAACAAGTCTGATTTTTCACCTACAAATGTGTGTTTGCTTTTTTTATATTTTATTTTGACTGACATCTTGTTTTATTTCATTTTTAAGCAGATGTCAGAAATAGTTATAAGCAAAATAAGTCTACCAATATATGTCAGTCCTGGATCCTAAATGTAGTCTGCATCACTAAGTGAAAAATGCAAGGGATATATAAAAACACAAATACATTATGTACAGGGAACATTTTGTTTTTAACATTTTTATTATCGACACTTGGTGATCAGTTGAAAATTGAGCAGCAAGTACACACTACATGTATTCAAAGTTATAAAGTTGTTTAGCTATATCTGAAATTTACATAAAGAATCATGACACGACCTACTAACAAAATGTTCCCCGATATACATCAATAACAACATGCTGATGCTGTTATCATTATCCACACATATCAGGGTTTCTGCCAGAGGATAAAATGGGTATGGTGCCATACCCACATTGTTTTGCAGATTTTGTTTTTTAAGCTAACCTTTTGACAAAATTAATTACTCTTATCATTACTGTATAATTTTCTTAACCCTAACCCTAAACTTAACCCATTTTCTTTCTGGGGGATGCCCCCTATGTACCCCCTGTTGACTGTGGTTGCATTCAATTCTATGGCGCCATACCCAAAAATTTCTTTCTGGCAGAAACGCTGCATATATTATATAGACATGTAGACATGTATAATGTAATAAGATACAAACAAGCAAACAGACAAAAAACAAGTGCAACTCATGGTTCAACTGTTTATTTACCAATCGTAGGCAAGCATTCATTAGATATCTTGGCAAATTGTTATTCAGCCAAAGATGCTACATTTCCTGCATCTCTACAATAGCACCTGCTGGATGTTAAGCTAAATAAAAATGATGCTATCCTCCTTGAACCCCACTCCCTGTATGTCATCACAATAACCACTAGTTTCAATAAAAACCTATTTTTAAGAACAAGTGTCTCATATTATAAATATTAAATTTTTTAATTGAAAAATGTTTTAATAAATGTACCATTTTTATAGCAGAAAAGAATTGTCAATAACATTATTATTATTTTTTATCATTAAATGTAACTTGGTTAACTGTTAGCATGAATATTTCCACCACCTGTTAAAAGAACAATATGGCCTGAATCAATATATTTATAGACGGCAAGCATGTTTTTACATCAGAGAATAGTTAACAATAATGAGACAGAGTGGCATAGTAGATGATAGACAATACAACCGATAATAAAACCATTGTTCACATAACATAGTGGACAAACAATGTTATTGTGTGTGAACTGACAAACAGCTAGTTACCAAAACTGTTCAGAAATGAGAAGAGTTATTTGGAAGTCAAATGACTGTGGATTAACAATGTATAACCAAATATCTGCTCAAATCACCAAGCAAGTCAACAGGAATAAATGATGATAAAATGTTTACGAATGAGTAAATGAAAGCTGTTGCTTGATTTTGTCTGTTAAATTTTGTTATATCTATCACTCTCTGATATTTCTCAAGTATGTCCATGTGACACTTAACACATACAAGGTTTTAGGGGGATGAAAGTGAATAGTATAAAATCTAATATCAATATACAGTTAAATTATTATCACTAAATAGAAGAAAACAGATACTGTTTTGTTGACACATGAAGACCAAAAAACCCATAACACCCAAAGTTGAAGTAATCAGTATCCTAGTTGCCAAAGCCAACCATTTTTTAATAAGTGCTTAGAAAAAATATATAGTGTTAACTGGCATGTAACATGACTTATCCTCAGGACCAATAGAACTCTGAACCTCTAAGTTAACCATGAAACCCGCACAAAAAATCCATCAACAAAAACAAAAAACAATACCTGCCATTCTATCTCAAATGTCCAAAACTACAGTAGCCTGGGGGTGGTGGGGGTGGTGGGGGTGGTGGTGGGGGGGATGTTTTTTTTTTTTAAGGACAAGTTAGTGATACTTTGTTGTTTTGTTTTAAAATGTATATAGTCTACATAAAATAAATTTCTGATAACATCTCAGTCTGAACTGCTTAACCTTGCTGACAATAGAATGTGTAATAAGAAAAAAAAGAAAAAAAAAGAAAAGACATGGCTTTAAATTCTGCCAAAGTAAACCCATATTTAGCTGGCATTACTGTAGATTACTTGTAAAGACTAACTATGTTTATGTGTTCATTCAAGTGTCTAGAACTACCTGTACAAACACACACCTAAACTGACAGAAACAATCATAGCTACATGTATAAACAGGGGAAACATGTGAGTATATGTCAAAATGTGATCAGTATATGCAAAGCCCGGTACAGTCTCAGTGACTATTACCACAAGAAATTTTATTGAATTAATTTCTTCTTTTTTTTGCTAAAGCAAAGTGTGGATTAAATTTTTTTATTAAATTAAAACATTCTGTACAGTTTATATTTATTTTGTTAAAAAAAGTGGGGGAAAAAAACAGAAAAATAAGTTTCATTCAACTTGAAACCAAATTAAAAATCCAAACGCTTGTGTTTTTATTATTTAAAAAAATGTCAAACTAAAAACAGTTCAGAATTGCAATGCTTAAAAAGTGTATCCATGGGGTCTATAAATGTAACTCACAACTTACCAGTCTGGTAAATTTCATGTTACAAGACCATCACAGTACCAGAAATTTACAAAAACAAACAGTAAATATTTTGAATGAGTAAAATTATAAAACATGAAAATATTAAAAAAAGCAATGACCACTGGGCTTTGCAATACAAAAATGATGACCAAAAAGAAAGAATCTATCTATATTATCATAACAATTCCTGCCGGTCAAAAAGACACTGGAGATTGGGAATTGCAGGTTTCATTAACACACACACACACACAATCTAAATATCTTCTATTAACCCTTTATCCCTTTGTTTTCCACAATACAGTTAGTCAGTTTCAGATTGGAATGTAGGGATAAAAGGTTAAAGCAGTCACAAAAAGGAAGCAACACGAGTGTTATTATTATTTAAAAAAATAAAAAATCCATTAATTTCATTTTAGCAATATCCTGCAGTGCAATAATTCCAACACTAATATATAGACATAATTTATTTGTTTAAATTATCATTATTATTTTAAGTTTCAAAGCAATAATAACATGTGTTTAATATTATGTATTCCTGAAACATGTTAAACCTAACAAAATCCTGTTTTAATTCTAATTTTATTGTATCATTACTTTTAACGGTTATGGTACCATATGAATAGGCTAATCACAGTAGTACACTTTAACTGAAAGTACAAACTTTTTTTTTTATGTAGCTAAAGTTTATAGAACTGCAACTTAAGATTTCAGTCACATTATCAATATATTATTTTTTTTAAACTGGAAGACTATTGTTAAATACATATTTGCACACCCATCATGGACCCATTCTCCAACTACTGCTTTAAAACTGGTATATTAAAGGCCTGTGGCAAGGTGCATATAAAACATCCCTCCCTGCTAATGTAAAAATGTAGCAGGTATTTGATCAGAATTGCCAAAGCAATCAATGTGCTCTTGCAGGGTTTCTGCCAGAGGGTAAAATGGGTATTGTGCCATACCCAATTTTTTTTAGCAGATTTTATTTTTTTAAGTTAACCTTTTGACAAAATTAATAACTCTTATCATTACTGTATGATTTTCTTAACCCTAACCCTGAAAATAATCCATTTTCTCTCTGTCGACTGTGGTTGCATTCGGCACACACATTGTAAATATCCAATTCCATAGCGCCATACCCCCAAAATAATTCTGGCAGAAACACTGTCTTGTACAATTTAATTTTTTCATGTAGCTAAAGGTTATAGGTTAAAGGTTATAACATTATAAATATTAAACCATAATAAAATTAATTGTATAATTTAGTTTAATAAAACTTTTTTTTAAAGCACAATTTAAAAAACAAAAGCTCACAATAACTATCAGTAAAAAAAAAAAACCTTTTCAAAGCTCACAAAAACTATCAGAAAAAAACCACTTTTTAAAACACAAACAATACATAAAAAAATAAGTTCTCCAATGAAACGGACAACACATGACAGAAGAGACTGAAAAACATTACAAAGCAGGATATTGTTAGAAGAAACCTCCAGCTTCCAACCCCATGCAGTTTGAGCTAGCAGGACGAGTGAGATACCATACTTACTACTCCATGATATGGAGCGCCCCAATATTTTGATGGAGCCATCCATCAGAGAGCTTAGATCTATCAGACTATTCCTTTTCAGTGGACCTTTAGTGGAAAAACAATTACTAGTCAAAAACGTAACTGACGCGGCTAATCTCTGTATATCATTCAAAAGCCAAAATGTTTTTAGTATTCAGTTTGTTAACGAGTAACTTGACATTTTTGTCTTAGCTATAGTCAAAAAATTAGTTTCAGATTATTAGGATTATTAATTTAACATTTTTGTTTATCTGTAATTACAGTACATTTTCAAGTACGGATTTGACATAATAATGGACATTTGGATAATGGATATGTTGGACATTTTAAAATAATGAATGTCTAGCAGCTCTCTACATTTACTTTTCCATCTAGGAGCCAGATGGCATCTACTGCTGCTTTTTATATAGAGGTCGCCAAATAGCTTTTAGTTGCCAAATGAAAAAATGGTTGCATATGCGACCAAATTGGTCACAAAGTAGAGGAGTGTTTAGTCATTACTATATATTCTTTGACATTTAACATCATTTAACAGTTTTCCTGAATTAGAACTTCTTCTTTTTTTAATATAATATTTCAATTACATATAAGATGCAAAATATTTTCAATAATAACCAGAATGCATAAAAAATTCCGATATCAATGGAGGGATCATATTACATCTTCGACATATGCATCACCAATATTTTAACATAGAGTAAACTGAAGTCTTATCAAGCAATAAACGAAAGAAAAAGATATGAAATCAGTCCTTTAACTTATCATGCATGTCAAAATGGAAGAAAATGAAACATGAACAAAATAATGAATAATAATAATTTACAAAAAGAAAAAACGCAAAGATCATATTTGAGATTGAAACCAACAACACTTTCAATTAATGTATGAAATATGCTTCACAATTATTTTTTTAAATAACATACTAGTAACATCTTCCTACATGTAACTCAACACATTTGTAGTAAGGAAAATTATATGAACAAACTATGAATAACCAACCTAAATAAAAGATTATGCCTTATCTGTGCCTGTTCAATGATTGACATAATTTGATTCTTTATGACATATGATCAGAATATCAAACATTATGCAACAGGTAAATGCCTGTCTGTAGATATTTACTAGAGAAAAGGAGAACTCTGGGTTAAGCTGGGAAAATTGTTAAATAAGAAGAGGAAAAACCATCAATGGTTTATAGATTTGCTGACAAAACCTAAGCCAAACAGAAAATACTGTAGTTATTCTTTAAATTGTAATAAGCACAGAAAGTAAGTCAGTGACACCTCAAAAAATGTCAGTAAGAAAAGTGTTCAGAAGTTATAATTTTTGTTTCTTATTTTTCATCTATCTTCTATCAATATAACAATCGAAGTGCAAAATCACTGTTGTCTAAAATGAAGTAATTAAAGCGACAGACCCTAGTTTTTAAACACTGAGGCATATTTTTCACTATTAAAATCATTTTTGATAATTGAAATCAGACATTACTTACATTTAATTGTTTAGATTATACATTTTTGTACATCAGAATGTTTCTAGTCATCCCGTTGTTTGTAGTATCACAAAATGCTTTTCCCATAATTCTACCTCTAAGAAGTAAAGATTACGGAGACAAGCAGTAGTCTATTTTTAGAAGGTATTTCCCCGTTTCAGCATCACATGCAGTTTCACTTTATTGTAACTTTATACAGATGTCTTACAGGTTTGTAGATTAACCAAACAGTATCCATCATCACAGGCTGAAGCTAGGGTCTGTGACTTTAAAAATCACACAAACAAATTATAATACTAATTTATACATTTATGTTCGTTGCTATTTCAATTCCCTGAAAAAAACCCACCTTTAATTACAATAATTCAAAATAGCTCAATACGTATACATTGGGTAGAACAATGCAATAAAATTAATTTTACCTTTAAAACCCTAAAAATATAAAAAAGTATTAGTATACAGGAACCAAAGTTTTAGAGTTCCATTCAAATGTCAATATAATTATACTAAATACAAAAAGGTATGAATGGTAAAATGGTGTGAAAATAAACAAGAATATAAAATATGATACGTACCAGGGGTTAGAACTTTTACATCTGATGATCTGTTACTATCAACATCTTCATTTTCTTGGAAACTCAACAAATGATACCACAAAGCAGATTTTCCCTACAACATAAAACCAAATAAATTAATTTTAACTTTAAATTTTAGGGCAATTTCACTTGCATATTAAAAAACCACACGCCAAAGAGAATAATCTCTTTTGTGTATGAGACCCTGAATTATCTGAACATATATTTAGACTTGGAGTATTACAATAATACTTTTTTTTATTCACATAACATGTGATTGTTATAGTATTTAAATTCTATTAAAATCCATGCATCCATCCATAACCTTCCCACCCACCCATCCAAGTTGTGTTACCAGTGCGGGTGGTCAAAGAGAATCAGTAATTTCAAACTATGCATGTAGCTTTAAAGTTATTTTGAATGTCCATCCATTCTACCACATAATATACAAATTCTAAACTATCTGATTTTACCTAAAAACATTACATAGATAAGAAGAATGCACAACAATTTCAGTGTTGCATCTATAAGGTTTCCAAGTTAGGGTCTCCACGAGTACTCGAGTACTCGGGCACGGGTCGAGTCTAGCAAAGACTCGAGTCCATTCACAGGACTCGAGTACCCGTACAAATGAGACAATGTAGAGCAACTAGTTCAGCAGTAACTAATCAACGATACAAGTTACACGATAATTATATGACTATTTGCTAGTTTCTTTTTTAATCTGGCCGTCCGTTCATCCGTCACAATACTGAACGTATCAACGGGTTTCTAAATGCAATACAATGGCATGATTTGGCATTCATGTTCAGTGCTGGAATTAAGCTATATAATGCTATTTTACGTTATATTCCTTTGTCTCATTATCATCTTGTGTAAGCATCGGGTACTCGGGTCCGGGTCGAGTTTGACCCTCGAGTACGGCCCTATTCCAAGTGACTGATTTCAAGCGGTTTTCAACAACTAAAGCATTTTTTAAAACTGGTTTTTCTTGCTTATATTCATTTAAGCCTACTACAGATGAAAGCTATCAGCTGAGCAAAACGTTACTTGAGACATTTTGCTCAGCTGTTAGCTCATATCAATTTCACTACAGACCATGAGGTAAGTGCTGAGCTAGTTTGCTTATGACTGTTGCAATGAAGTCACTCTGTAGCAATTTTCGTGTTTCATGTTCATAAATTCAGCTCAGTTTATAGCTCATGTGTGGCCAAAAATACCAAACAATAGATATTTTCCTCATGACCATGCGAGGTGAAAATAAGCAACCCAAGATTGTTTAGAAAACAAATTGTGACAAACCTTTTTAGTCTGGAGTCCGTGACTCCATATACGTTCGAGCAGGTCACAGAGGCTGGCTATGAGGGTGTTCTCCTCCACCCCCGTGATCCGCACCTCCCCGTGACCCAGGTCTACCGCCTCCTGACCCATCTTCTCAACCAACATCTTCTTTGTCTGAATTTAACAGCAACAAGCATATACAAATCATCAACACAGCCACATCACTCCTGGCACTACTATATTTGTTTTCTGGGGTCAATAAACTTTATTCAAAAAAACAACCAAAAAAAACAACAACCAAAAAACCCAACCCACAGCCACATCACAAGTGCAAGCCTTACAATTAGCTATGCTGTGGAGTTTTTGATTCTCCACGACATTGTTTTCGCAGAGGACTACATATGAATTCTTTTCCACGACATGTTTTTTGCCAAAGACATTTTCTTAACTGCAGAGGTTGAGAGCCACTTTCATAAATATTTTCTTATTATTTAATAAAAATAAATCATCCACATTCTTCGATATATTTTGGTCATAGTTGCAATGTAGGTCCATTTTAGCACTCAGAAGTGGGGTGTTATTCTACTGTTTTGTGTTGAAACATATTAAAAATGTTGCATCAAACTTGTATATTGTATGAAGACAGATGACAGTAAATGTGCATAGCTATAACAGGCGAGTTTATTTTTAATTTAAAAAAAAAAATTCTTTTGGTTATTGGTGGTATTTTGCATAGGAAATGACATTATAAATATAGTTAGGCCACATACCAGCTTTAAAAAAAAATCTGCCTTTTGACTAGGAAAATATGATTTTGAAGAGAATTACCCTGGCTTTTTAGTGCTTTGATTCATAAGCTATGTTATTTAGTTGAACTGGTAAAAATCCATTTCAGCCTATTTTTGGAAACAATTTCAACTGCTGAACTCAAGATTTTCTAGTAGAAGGGTGGGTCAATATATTTTAATTTTTTGACACTAATTTTGCTAAAACAATAAACAAAATGAAAACAAACTAAGTTTCAAAAGCAGCATCTGGACAAAGTCAAGTTACTGAAAACGATGTACATAATTTGTTGCTTTTACAATGGTCTCAATACCTTTGTTTTACACTCCTTTAGTAAAGTTTCCACAAACTTCCAGTTGGTCTGCACCATTCCCTGAGCTGACATGTCAGACAATTTGGGTTGTCGAAGACTTTTGATTTTTGCTTCTTGGAGATATCTCTGAAAGCACATAAACATGTCAATGATTTATTACACTGCACAATCCAATGTATTTTAAAAAACATTTTAAACATTAATCTTCACAAAGACATCTAGGGATATGATACTGAATATCTTTTCTTTTCTTTTAAACATTTATAGTGGCCACATTTTATACAATGATGTTAATTATGATTAATTAACATAATTAGTAGAAAACTTGCAATTTATACACTGTGGCCATTATATGTTTTACTTGTACTAATAAGAATTTAATGTTATTGTGTCTGTTCATTAGTCAATATGTCTGAACATATGTTCACCTGGATTTTCTCTATGGTTCTAACTGCTGTCATAATATATTTTATCTTTATTAAAAAAAATCATATTGAACATATGTTCGTTCATCTAGATTTTTTTATTGTTCTAACTTCTGTCATAATATATTTACTTTTATCAAAAATGTTCTTTAAAGTGTACCATACCTAGCAATTAACAAAATATCAACATCTTTACTCAGTACATTATTTAGGCAGTTAAACATTTTGTTGCAAAATCACTAATCAGTTTCACATATAAATACTAATTATATCTAAAAAGTAACTTAACCATATTACAAAACAAAGGTTAAAATGTACCAAATAGAATCCCAAAAGCAGTTTAAAAATATGATATATAATTATAATAAAGGTCTTAATAAAGCTTAGCACTAATAATATACATATTACATAATATGCATAGAAAATGAGTTGTTCCATAAAAATACATTTTAGTTTTATAAAACCAACTTAACATAATAACGAACATAATAAAGTCAAATTACAAAGGCAGAGAGGCACCATAATCAAATACAAATCTTCATGTAATTATGTCACTTTAAAATAAAACAGAATTGTTTTTTATATGAATGCATACATTATTACATTATATTAATAAACTAAGCTAAACTAACAGTAGCATTGTGTTAAATATTTTAATTTTACACATACAAAAGCTATCTATATACTGAGAATATATTATTGAAAGTTTTCTTTAATAAGTATTATATATTTTAGTTTTAAATAAACAAGCCCAAGAAAAAACCCAGTTTTAGTCTGGCCAAGCCTCCACAAATGTTTGTTTCAATAATTTTACTTTGGCTCAGGGTATATACAGGGAGTGGGCAGGGGAAAAAAGCATTAGTTTCTTTTCTTCTGTGAATTCAAATAAAATATATATCTATAAATTAAAAAATAGCAGTAAAAAGATTTTTAAAAATAATTTTAAAAAGTTGTGAATTTTCAAAAGCAGTTGTTGATATGACAACCACAAACATTAGATAAAAATATAGTCTGAAGAATTTTAATATTTGTTCTTCATTAAGATCATTATAGGGAAACTAAATATACCATCTGTACCATATACCCAGTGAAAATGGTTGTAACATATTCCCACACATTAGCAATCGGTTACTAATTAAAATGATTTCAAGTAATATTAGATGAAACTATGCTACAGTATATCCTTTGCTACACTGTTTGATTGCAATATCCAAAATTACTATAACAAATACATAAAAATAATAATAATAATAATAATGAAATACTGGGAATAAGGATTTTTAAAAAACAAAAGAAAAAGAAAAAGGATAAATTTTAAGGTTTTTCCCCTTAGCCAAACTAAAGTTATTGAGAAAAACTATTTTTGTGGTAGCTGTGACAGACTAAGAAACCGAAACCTCGAGATTTAGTCTGTAAGTAGAAGTAGGTTATGTTAGTCAGGATTAGGACAAACACTTGAGCATGCACTGAGAGCACCTTGCCTAAGATAATGATGACAGTGATGTGTCAGTCACACTGTAGTTCACAGGACTCGAACAGGAACAAAACTTACTTCTTATACAATAGGCCACAATCTTTGTGCATGTTATTTTTTAAAAACAGATTTTGAAAGTAATATTTATAACTATACCATATCAGGTATTGTTGGTCCGAACATAGGCCCCTTCCCAAAAGAAAGTGGCACTGAAAATTCCAAGCTTCTGTACTAAAGATTCCCAATATATATATTATTTAATTATGTCTGTTTTAATAAATTCATTTAATAGTGGTGTACTGCATCATTCAGTGGCAAGAAAACGTACCCCAAGTATGATTTACTCGCGCCAATTCTCCCAATCCTATCAGACATGGGACCCTGGCGAAAATTCCTTGTGAAAATTCCTCGATAAATCCCTGCATGTACTTTATAAGATCCGGCCTTAGACATAATATGCTGATCAATGTGCTGATACTTAGTGCCAATGACAAGCATGCATTTTCTTTCTGGGGGAGGTCCCCCCATATCCCTGTTGACTGCTGTTGCATTCAATTCCATAGCGTCATACCCAAAAATGTCTTTCTGGCAGAAACACTGACAATGACAGTGGTTTGTCATGGAATTTATTACAATGTACTGGATAAAGTTTAGCGTATGTAATGAGATATTATTCTGGGTACTTATTCATAGCCACTTATTCATCATGTAAAGCAAACACAATGGACCGTCTATATCATTAATATCAAACTGATCTGGTTAAAATAGGGTGCCTAATTAGTTTTGCTAATCCAAATAACCAACAAGCTTTCCACACTGCTTTGAGGTTCCAAAAATCCCCAATGACGACAATGATGATGATAATGATGATGATACTATAAAGATTACCCATAATGAATGAAATATCATATGAAACAGACTAGAAGCAAAGCCTGAAGCAAGAATACATGAAGTGTATAATAATAAATAAATAAATAAATAAAATCAAAACAAATTGACAACTCTGGGATCTACTCACAAGCCATTGCTTGGCATTTCTCTCAGCCGCGGTAGACTTTAGAAACAAAAGCAATTAATATTTACAACAGAAACAACGTTAGTACAAAAAAACTTAACACATGCAAAACAATAAGGTACTCAAATATACTTGTTCATTCTACAAAGAAAACAACAGAATTTCATGTATATTGTGTTGTGTAGTAAATTTTAAGGCCATAGCTAATGAAGATGAAATGGAGGAGACATAATTCATTTGAGAATCAAGTGTTATTTCGGATGTCCATCAATTGTTTTTTCAATTAATTTTTTTTCTCGACAAAATAAATATTCAAAGACATACATTTTCTAATGAAGATGAAATGGAGGAGATATAATTCATTTGAGAATCAAGTGTTATTTCGGATGTCCATCAATTTTTTTTTTCAATTTTTTTTTTTTTCTCGACAAAATAAATATTCAAAGACATACATTTTTCAGTTTTCTAAAATACTAAATAGTGCTTAGCACTTTCAACTACAGGTACCATAAAAAGTAAATTTCCATTTACTGGTACTTAAATACATGTCTCCCCATTGCAGTTCTCATGGCTTTCTATGGCCCTGAACACGTACAATGTATGTTTTAACAATTAATACCAATATTTGTATTGTTACTCTTGCAATGAAAAATAATACCAGTGAAGGTTTTTTTTCACTGTATGAACTTTTGATAGCCAGTTGAACTCTTGAATCAAAATACCATATCCCAAACAGAAGGTTTTCTTTTAACATGCTTCTATTAAACTGATTACTTAACCCAAGATTTAAAAGCTTTTGATTTCAGAATCACATACCCTTATTAACAATGAAATAGTAACAAGCAGCTTGAAAAATATAACCAACATTTATATTTAGTTCAAAGAACTGCTGATAACTACCAAATCAGAACAAAATATTACTATATTTGCTATCTGGTAATATTCCAGCTCTGCTGTGTGATACAAGTATTAAATATATTGCTGATTATGAGTGCAGTGGCTTGAAACCAGGTCAAAAAGCCCTCCAGCTATTTGTCTGTTCGAGATTTTGTCCAGAGGGATTTTTGACTGGTTGTTCAAAGGCACATGCAGTAGCTGTCCTTAGGTTATATTATGCACAGTCAACATACGATGCTCTACAACATGTAGTAGTACCTTCTATGCTGATAACATTTTAATTTAAAAACAATTTCTTTCAAATTTTCATTTTGTAAGTTTATGAAGAATTATCTGTCAGATTGTTAAATAACAGGTTAAACCATGCAGTAAATATTCTGAGGAAAGTTAAAATGGGGATATGTGTGATTGTTTGTGTCAGAACAACAATACAGGCAAATAGGGGACAAACATCTAAACATCCATAGCAGATTTATCAAAGTTTGAACGAGAGAAAAACAAGATACAAAAAAAAACACCCAAAAACATAAGGATTTTGTCACAATACACATGCCATAAAAAAGTGCATTAAATAAACATTCTGTGATATACATGTATTCTTAAAGTTTACCTCTCAAATTATTAAGAACTAATAGTTTATTTTAACTGGGTATCAGTATATTATAACTGAATAAACAAAATTATCATTAAAATTAAGTATGAACTGTCTACAAAATTCAGTGTTTGCTAGTAACACCGTTAACAAAATGTCATTAATTCTGATTTAAAACAATGACTTTAGAAGAAAGAAAAAAAATTGACAGAAAATACGTTCATTAAAAAAAAAATATATATATATATATATATATATACTGAACAAAAAAAGAAACTTCCGATTTGTACATATAGTATTTGTTGTGTTAAAGAATTCATTGTGTAATGAAATTATATAGGTAGTATATTATTTTTGCACTGTTAATCATCGACAACGTGAAATTCAATTTGCACGTACATGCATGGTTTGACATGTCCCGTGTAGTATTCGGTCAATTTGTTTTACTTGTCTTACTGACATTGTTGTCAAGTGAACGAAAACGCTTCAAAATTTGTTAAAAAATTAACGTTTTTTACATTGTAGCATTTTTAGTATGCCAAGAATACCCAATAATTTACGCGAACGGGCGATTGGCATGCTTGATGCTGGCATGTCGACAGAAGACATTGCAAGGCATGTTGGGAGTTCTAGTCGAGCGATATGAAATCTTCGCGTAAGATTTCGAACGACAGGAAGCACCAACGACTTGCCACGTCGTGGACGTCCGCGTGTTACAACGCGTGGTCAAGACTGCTATATTCCAAACTGCGTTTTGACGCAACGTCATCGTCTAAATCGTCTTAATTGGGCATGTGTACACACTCGTTGAATATGGCGACGCTGGAATACCGTTCTTTTTTCAGATGAATCCAGATTTTCTTTACAACGTGGTGATGGCAGGGTGCGCGTCTACCATAGGAGAAATGAACGCTATGCCGACTGTTGTGTTCTTGAACGAGATCGTTTCGGGGGTGGGGGTTGTGTCATGGTCTGGGCAGCCATTGCCCATGGTTATCGTTCACCACTAGTCGTCACTGATGGCAATTTAAATGCTCAACGTTACCGCGATGACATTCTCACTCATCACGTCATTCCTCTGTTCCATAACAATGCCAACATCTCGATTTTTCAGTATGATAATGCCACCTCTCATACAGATAGAGACACTGTAAATTTTTTAGGACAAATAACATTGATTTCATTGATTTCATTGATGACTGGCCCGCTAAAAGTCCTGATCTCAACCCCATCGAGCATGTCTGGGATATTCTGGACAGACGATTGAGGCGTAGTCCCAACCCACCCGCTAACGTCAACGAAATTGTCAAGCGCTCATTCACGAATGGAACAATATTCCACAGGCAGAAATCAACACTTTAGTCAATTCTATGCGCCTGCGATGCACTGCAGTGGTCAATTCAAGAGGTGGTCATACCCGTTACTAAGTGGGTGTTTTTTTTGTTTAACCCTTACCACACTTGGTCAAAATTTCTCCAAGTTTCTGTTAACCTATGGCCATGATTTTTGCACCAAACGATGCATCATGGAACACTCTTTAAACACATATGTAACAATTATTCCCCCGGTTTGTTTTCATCAAGTTATGTTCAAGCAAAGTTAGCAGAAGTTTCTTATTTTGTTCAGTATATATATATATATTAAAAATCTTTTATCGATTAAAGAACTAACATATGTGTATATAACAAAGGATTATGTAATATTAAACAAAGTATATAATGGTGAAGAGCAAATTTATTTTCTAACAATTAAAAAAACATTTTAACTAAAATTAAAAAGGTGCTGCATAGAATTCCACAAATGAAAGTGTAGTAATTAAAACAGACAATAAGACAACTACACACCTCTCTTTGGTCAGAACTTAGCTGAAGGTGTTCAGCATGCTGTAGAATCCGGTCCTTTTTCCGCCACTTGGCATTTTCACGGGACTTGGACCTGGTAAAATAACACAGTTTTAAAAATATATTTTGCTCAACACAAAATGCAGGAATGATTCTTTCACTAGTGTATCAGTTATACCATTTAATGAGGTTCAACCAACTTACCACTTGTATTAAATTTACTGAAATTCACTTCTAACTATAATTCTTTTATTTTGCTTTTCACTAATACAAAACATGTCTTTTTTCTTCAATTTAAAGGATCTTAAAATGAACATATGGATATCTTTTCATCATTAGACAAGGGCAAGAAACGTTTTCAGAAGACACCAAAATATGAAATTCTAAAAATATCTGCACATTTGTCACTCCTGTCCACAACTAGTGTATTAAAGACTGTGGTATGAGCTGTCCTGTCTACAGATATACACATAAAATACACTTTAAGTCTAGTCAAAAATAACATATGGATTTTATTCCTCTCTAGACTGTGTACCACAATTAAAATACACTGTATAATATTATAAGACACAAACAGTTAAAAACATGTTTGGATATCACGAAACGAACATTAATTTTATTTATTTTTGACACTGACAACATCAAACCCTACAACTGCCCTAGCAACTGGCAATGCTGTGGATTTTTAATTCTCCACTTTATTGCCTTGGACTATATTCATTTTTTTTCAATGGCAGGTTTTTTTTGCCGTGGACATTTTTTTAATTGCATGGGTTGCAACATTACACCTACTTGTTGCAGCTAGGCTCTGTGTTGAGAATATCCTGGTTGAGGATGGGGAAGAAACCCATCTGGACGGTGGCCGGTTCGAACTGTCCAGCAGGGGGCGACGCTGGCTTGCTGGCAGTATGGTCTATGAAAGACGATCTCTTCTCGATGTTCATTTCTGTATAATACATTTTATACGATGCAGATTGGCCAAAGGGTGACAAAATTAATGTAGATGACTCATTCTAAATGACAGTGTCAATATTTTTTGGCTATTACAGCTTTTTTACCATTCATTTGCATACTACAATTTTTTTTCTTAAATTAACCCTTTTGGCAAATTCAATGTGCTTCTTCAGTTGTCATTGTGATATTCAAATTAAGTTTACATGAAATAAAAAAAGTAAGTACTATCTGAGCTCAAAGTGGAACAAAGTTTGCTTTAGCAAATTTTTAGATATATATTTATATAAAGTATTTCCTTGAAAACTGATTAAAATGTGGTCAATTTAAGGAATATTTATTAGTTAAAGACTAACTGCTATAGACACTTTGTAACAGTTAGCAACTGGGTAATTTGGCAATGCACAGGGTGAGCACCTTCAACTAATAAAAGCATACCCGATACAGCAAGTTTTAATAAATATTTCCTCACCTGTGTTAAGGAATGAAGGACACTGACTATACGTAGGCGTCCTGGGGTCTCCGGGCTCATCGTTGATCATCTTAATCCTGTCGTCAAACACGCGCAGGTAGGGGTCTGTCTCCTCCCACTGCGACACGATCTTGTTGTCGACGAACGTCGTGAACATCTGCGTCTCGGTGAACGGCGACAAGAATGGCAGGTGAGTCTCAGGCTGGTCGCTGAGGAACGACGCCTTGTCGAAGATCTGCATTGACTCCCGGTTGTTGAGCCACGCCTCCATGTCCTGTGATGGTTGGATCACAAACGCCTCATACGACGAGAACATGTGCACAAAACGGTTGAGGAATATTTCTCGAACGGCGTTGCTAAATTTGAGATCGTCCACTTCTGAAACAGGAACCAAAGATGGGTCTTTAGAATCTTTTGCCGCTTTGTCCTTCTTCAACGACACATCGTCGGCAAAATCTTCGATCGAGTCCCAGACACCGGTCTTCTTGGCAAGATTTGAGATTTTCATCCACGCTTCGCTCTGTTGAAGTATCTCCATTTTCTTTGGTGAATTGGGCCAACTGCCAGTTCCACTGTCCAGCTGGCCAGCCACTTTATTGCTGTTGTCCTTCTTTGGCGTGCCGGGGTAACTCCGGTTGCTCGTCTGTACATCCTTGTTAAACATACGGTTGTACTTCTTGATAAGGGCACATAACTCTTCACTGAGTTCTTCCCGGTGAGGGAAAACAGGAACGTCTTCTGGGACCTCAACTGTGTTGTCATCAATATCCACAAAACACATGTTTCCCTGTGGGTAAAAAACTTAATTTTAAGTTCAAGTTAAACAGTACAAAGACACTAAAATTAATGAATGAAAAGTTAAAGTTTGTCTTTTTTAACGACACAACTATAGCACACTGATTAATTAATCAGCTATTGGATGTCAAACATTTCGTAATTCTGACACACAGTCATAAGAGGAAACCCGCTACATATTTGCATTAGCAGCAAGGGATCTTTTACATGCACTTTCCCACAGACAGGAAAGCACATAATACGGCCTTTGACCAGATATGGTGCACTGGTTGGAACGAGAAAAAGTCAAATCAGTTGAATGGATCCACTGAGGTGTTACAAACCTGCGATGCAAGCACCTCAGCTGAGCACTCAACCAAAAGAGCAAAATCCTGCCCCCCTCAATGAATGAATGCTTAATGACACCCCAGCAAAAATTAATGAATTAATTAATACAAATTTTACAGGTCTGAAATGAATTGGGTTAATAACCTTCATCAATAAACAAGGGTCAGAAAAATGTTTGAGTGACACACAAAGGTAAATATTATGGATGAATGAAAAACGACAGGTAACTGCTGCACCAATGACGAGAAACAAACACCTGATGTGGTTCGAGACAAGATCTAGGATGTGGAGGTGGACAGAAATGAGGCTGAACTCAACATAAGTAAGGGATTAAAGATTAACATATGAAAATAAGGATTACCTAATCATAACAGAACAAGGATTACAGTAACATAAAGGATTAAGAATAACAGCATACATAACAGAATACATAATTAATATAAACACTCAAAATAAATACAGGCCTACCTCACAGGATCGCAAGAGTTCCGACCTGCCCTCTTCACCCCGATGAAGCCCCATGATGAAGGGAACCGGGGCGTCCAGGAAGTGCTGTAGAGAGGCAGGCAGGATGGGGACGTATACATGCTGCCATGTGAAAGGGAACATCAGCGCACTAATAGACTCGGCTACCAGCATCAACTTATTGTAATCTGAAACAAACAAAACCCATAGATTTTTCAAAGAGTTTTAAAAAAGAAGAAATCACTAAAGGACGAGGTTGGCAATGTTACCCAATACTGATTATCCATGGAATAAAATCTTAATAATTTCCACTTGAACCAATTGGTTTGTTTCTGCCACCCTTCTGGGACAATTTTTTAAACAGTCTGAATAAAATATCACATACGGGGGATGGGGGATGGGGGATTTTTTTGTTTAATGACAAACTTCTGAAGAATTAGATTTTACCAATTATCTTTATTTGCATAGAAAATTTTAATAAGACCCATTAGGTATAAAGAATTTTAGTGCATCTCATAACAATTTTTATACTTGCCCTAAGAAAATATGAAAGTATAAAAATGTACAGTGTACTGGGTTGTTCCTTCACATTTTTATTTCTGAAGTACACAGTTAATACATATTTAATTTGACACCTATGAAATATACTGATAATAATAAAAAAATTATACTGAAACATTTTTGTGTGAAATTTAACATTTCGTCACATGAGAGCTAAAAGGTTGTAAGTGGCAGATACGACCTAAAACGTCTTTTTTGCATATTCGGAATCGCCATCCCCGATTACATATTGTCACAAAAAATCGTAGCTGTGTCCCTAATTGCATCGCTTATACAGAAAGATTTAAATGGTCGTAAGTGAATCACAGATACCAATTTGCACAAAAATACTGACACATAAGACTTTCCTCCGATTTGCTTGCTGTCCACTATGTGAACATGACTGGTCGTGTGTGGTAGATACACCATTTTTAAATACAATTCGTTATGTCTGACATAGGTCGTATGTGCCAAATGTGACACATATATGTATTCTTTGTTATCGGTCTGTGATAGAAATTACAAATGCGAAGTACAATAGAGCATGCATTATGTCAATATATTTATGTGCTTGAATCCTAAAAATAATATGACTTTTGTCGTTGTAAGAGCCCGGTCTATTTAAGAAAAACATTTGATACTGCATTTGGCAACAGACAAGAATGGTGTCTGTATATATAAATAGGAATTGCAGTAATATTAATGTTTGTATGGTTTGCTATTTTATGTGCACCATAATTATAATAATAAACATGTTTTGGTGAATTTTCTTGAAAAACAAATATCTATTTTGAAATGTTTTTAATTGAAGCAAAGTTTCCAACATGTAATTTGTATCTGTAGATACAATTTTAATTCATAATAATGGTGTGTGGCATATACAACCAAAGTGCAAGCATAATCACACTGATTTTTTATGTACATGTATTTAATTACATGTTACAGTGATCAAGTTCTGCCTTTCTGCTGCCTTGGAAGATCTACAGGATTGCCCTAATGTAGGCATTATGGATTAACAATATTGCACAAACAAACGTCCAGAACAAAGTCCAGTAACAAAAGACAGTGTAATCAGACGTAAGGTTAAAAGGCGAATAAAGTGAATGTAGCCTCAACATAAACGATAGCAAGATCTATGAACTTTGATTAACTTTACGGTTAACAAATATTTGCAACAGAATATCCCTGTCCTGAGTCAGACCCCTGATCCTATCAAGAGGCCGGACTCTGGATAGGCGTGTTCGAAACCCTAGTGGTATATGGACTATGGACACGTTAAACCAGTTACTAAGCTAAGCTAAACAACAGAATGTTGAACGTGAACATGACACAACACACACACACACACACCAAAACATTAGCACAACACAGCATGCACAACAGAAGCTGAACATGACATAGCACACACAACATAAGCTGAACATGACATAGCACGCACAACAGGACATGAACATAACACAGCTCACACAACAGGACCTGAACATGATATATAGCATACACAACAGAATTTGGCACATCAATGACAACAAGACCTGAACATAACATAGTAAAAAGCTGAACATGAGAAAATAATCACCGTAGAAAATGAACGTGACATAGCACTTGAGACAGTTTATTTGTTTTATTTAACAACACCACTAGAGCACATTGATTAATTAATCATCGGTTATTGATGTCAAACTCATAGTCATCAGAGGAAACCCGCTACATTTTTTCTAATACAGCAAAGTATCTTTTATATGCACTTCCCCACAGACAGGACAGCACATACCACGACCTTTATCCAGTCACTTGCGACAGAACCTGAACATGACATAGCACTCACAACAGAACCTGAACATAATAGAGAACTCACAACAAAACCTGAACATAATACTAATAGAGAACTCACAACAAAACCTGAACATGACGTGGCACAGTTTTAGTTTGCTTAACTATTTTGGTTTGTCTGTTGCACTAGCTGATAAACCAGGTATTCTTGAAACTAGTGAAGTACACCCTGAGGCAGTAGAACCAGTAATTATCTGCAAAACGACACCCATGGCGCAAAGAACACGGAAAGAACACTGCACACAACATGACATCAGCTTTTCTGATGACTCATCAGGAACGAATACTTGCCTACAAAAGAGGGTTTGTATGGACAAGTCGTCTGATTCTGATGCACCATCATCAACCAACGAACATGGAGCACTACCACCACAGTGTTTCTGCCAGATAGAAATGTTTTGGTATGGCTCTATGGAATTGAATGCAACCAGTCAACAGAGATATGGGGGTCCTCCCTCAGAAAGAAAATGGGTTAAGTTTTGGGTTAGAATTAAGAAAATCATACAGTAATGATAAGAGTAATTAATTTTGTCAAAAAGTTAACTTAAAAAAATAATTCTGCAAAAATATTTGCGTATGGTACCATACCCATTTTACCCTCTGGCAGAAACCCTGCACCAGATAAGGTCACACAAAATCAGGGGTGGGTCAAAGAAAACAAGGGTTTCACGAGTCAGAGTAGTTTTTTCACATTATTATTTTGTTCAATTGGTGATTTTATTTATCGTATTATTATTAGCAAAAGTAAAATAACTTTTTTTCACGTAATATTTTGTTTAAGCGGTGATTTTATTAATACGTACTTCTACTTGTATTCCTTTTTGAATGTTTGCTTCTAAATATTTTCTAGCTTTCTCCTTTTTATAAATAAATATGTGATTTGCAAAACTGAAATGTTTTAGAAGTGATGGTTCTTTCAAAATAAATATTTAAATTTACTTGATATACTGTCGGTCGTAAATGACGCATTTAATTTAATCATGAATAATTGTCGTAACTACAACTATTTAAGCAAATAACTAAAACACCTAATATGCTATAAATACCGCAAATATATAAAGAAATCGTAAATATGTTCAGCTTTCATTGTCATTAAAACAAATTCGACATCTTAACTACTGATCAAGAAAAACAGTTTCCTTCATTATCTCGGCTTTTTAAAAATAAATTTTGATGCACTTACGTCCTTCTGGCTCTCACACAACGATTTTACCCCTAGTGGTGTTTGTGAACTATGATATACATATTTGAAGGTAATTATTGTGTAGTGTTTATATTATGCCAAATAATTATATTTTTGAAATACAACACTTGCATCACCCCAAGAAGTTGATTAAAATACAAAAACAATATTTGTGTACAACACTATACCTGAAGAATAAAGTAATGTCTGATGTTCCAGCATAACACAAGTAAATATTTTTAACACATTGTCTGTTCCCAACTTGCGAAAAAATTCCCACAGCGAGAAGTCAAACAATGGAAGTTCATTGGTACCTGTAAAATAAACAAAATATCTCACCATCAAATTATTTAATTATTATTCCAGCTTTCTCTTTTAAAATGATGTACAGGGCAAAGTAATAAAACTAAAAGGCATTCACCCATGTCAAAACTTATTTCTTTTCAATTTTCAATGGGACCTAAAATTACATTTTACTAAGATTTTATCAAAAACACGGAAAACAATAGGGATTATAGGTAGGTTGACAATAATCCTTGCAGAGCCCTCAAAAGTACTCTGTCTCCGGCGGCAAATCGCCACCTGAAACAGCTTTTGCGGCCGCCTACTTTTCGTTGATGGTAAAAAAAAAGGTGCTTTCTCTTCTTTAATGCATCTCAGAGGTGCCCCCAGACCCCCCGCTTTGCCCCCTGCTATCATCACTGTTGTAGCCTGCTACTTCTTAAACTATTGGGGCACTGTCCTTGCAGGGTTAACTCTGGATGAACCAAAAAAACTTGTCAAATTGTTTGTTAAACTTTAAAAACAATTATTTTTCAACAAAGTATCATTACTGGTATATGAAATTATTCCACCAAACTGAAAAAGAAATTAATCTTTTTAAAAATTTGGCATCTGTTAGATCCCTATAGCTAGCAAAAAGACTGGAAGAATATTCAACATCACTAATGATAAAGCTAAGCACCCCCACCCTTTTAATTGAATAAAATTTAATAAATAAACATTTAATAATTTAACAAATAACCAAAAACCAATAATATTTCTAAAATGATACATGTACAATGAACATATGATAGCTACTTTGCCAAAGCAGACAGAAACATCATATTAAAAATACATGTATATTATTACCATTAAATAAACATTATAATCATAATATACTTTAATGCTGAACTAATAATCCAAGGGAGATAACTATATTCCAAAAGGGATCCGAATACAACAAGGTGGTTACAACAAAAACATACATGCTGTAATAAGGATTCACAGATGTACATACTTTACTTTAAAAATAGGTGCTGCCAACTGCAGATGAACATTAAATAAAATAACAATTGTTCACCAAGACACAAAGAAATAAAAGGGGTCAGTGGTGGTTTGAGGGAAAAACAAGTAGTCCACTGCCTGCCCCCACCAATTTTTTTTTGCAAAAGTTTTATTGAAAGAAGGTAATTTAAGCTTTAAATGCAACGTAACAAAAATGTTTGGAACTTATTTCTAAACTTCAAACATAAAAGGATCCCAACACATTATTGTTCAGGGCCAGATGAACACCAAGGCCACACCTTCAGGGTCAGATACTTTGTCCCTATATTCCCACAACTACTTAAATGAAAGAAATTCCTTTTACCTGGTCTATAAATAATATTAGGCAAAGGCACTGTTTTTTAAACTAAGGTGAACTTTTTTAATGTAAATAAACAAAACAAGCATTTTAAAGGGACAGACCCTAGTTTTAACCCGTTAAAATTAACACTAAGTTTATTTAATCTACAAACCTGTAACACATTTGGATAAAGTTACAACTGACTCTGAAATGGTGAAATACCTGCTAAAAATAGACTAAACCTCAGCTCCATAACTGTTACTTCTCAGACGTACATGCGTTTTTAAAAATATGAGAAATGCATTTTATATTAAAAACACCAGGATGACCAAAACCAGTTCCAATGTACGGAAATTGATAATCTAAACCATAAAATGTAAGTAAAGTATGATTTCAGTTATCAAAAACAGCGTAACAGTAAAAAATACGCCTTAGTATTTAAAAACTAGGGTATGTCCCTTTAAGAGTATTGCTAAAGCAATACATGTCCCCTACCAAGCCCCACAATTTTTTTTATCTCCTAAGTTCAAGAGTCATAACTTGTAAATGTTTAAATTGGCATGAACGTCAAACTTGATCTGTAACAGTACATGATGACGCTAGACATGAAATTTCAGTGCAATATCTTGAGGCATTCTGAAAAAAACATCTAAAAACTAAATGTGGGACAGATGGATGGACAAATAGAAGGACAGAGATGAAACATATTGCCCACTCTGGTTGGACTGGCAGGGGACTAATAAAATAAAAATGATTCCCTAGATTTTTGACCCCAAAAAAGAATACTAAATCCAATCTTTACTATCATAAACAAAATGTATATGAAATATTTAAAATTATTCACCAGGTCTTTGACAAACAATAGGGCTGGACACTCCAAAGAACTTCATGCTTCTCCCTGGCGGAGGAAGCGGCACGTCGTACAGTACATTATAGATATAGCTCTCCAGTGGCAGAGACGGCTGAGGTGACTTCGCCACAGCTTCATGCATCTGTTTGAGAAAGTTCCTACACGCTCTCACGAATGGTAACTGTGTCATCAGACAGATGCACTTTGTCACATACAGTTTGTCCTTTTCTGCCTCAAAAGTCTTCTTGCCCTCTCCCTGTGGAATTATCGTTTTCATCATGATGGGGCTGTCGTCAGAGTCAGAGTGCGAGGAATCTTTCGGACTCTGGCCCGTGTCCAGGAGATACATGGTCTGCAGTGTCTTCATGGCCGAACATATTCGTTTGTTGGTCACCTCCTCAAAGAAAATGTAGGCTGAACCAAAATTGCGAGATCCGTCTTCACGGGTGATGATGAACGAGTGGAACTTGGCATCACGAGCATGTCTCTGGGTTCTGAACGTCAAACCTTTTGGGAAGCAGAGCTGGAAAATAAACAAACATATACATCAGAATGTAGAAAAATGACAAAGGTCAAAACGTGTAATCATGAAGATACAACCAGTGCAAAACAGGTCAGAATATAAACAGTGCACTAAATAATAGCATCAAAGGATTATATACAGGAAACAAATAAATATATTTACATACATTTGTCATGACTGCACGAGTTGTAAGTCTATATACATACATCTACAGATAAAAGTTTTAGAATGCACATGTAAGTAATAGAACATATAGTTAAAATTTATAAAATGTTTCAACAATTTTAACAGGTGGAGTTTGTTTAATTTAATCACATTACGCCGTGTACATATAGGACTGGTAGCCAAGGAATATTTTGTTTTCAAAATCTTGATTAGCGATATTTCTAGTCAAAGGAAAATTGATTAGCAACTAGTTTAATATTTTAACATTGTGTAGTGATCTCTGAAACTTACGTAACGAATCGCAACAGGATACTGAACAAAATGTCCCCTGATAGCACAGTGCTGTTTTCAATTTCTTGTAATTTGTAACATATAAAAAGATAATGAAACTCATCACCTTCATTGAAACAGATATTAAGAGAAATTAACCAGATTGCAAATGGAAATCACGGCTCACCCTGCTAAATTAACTTCTAACTTTTCATACAATATCGCTATAACATTTAGTATTTGGTTAATAAAATTTTGTTTTAAACCTACCATTCCAACAGCATCTTTGTCGAATGGGTTCCATGAGACAGACTCGGGGTAATGGGCAAGAACTTTAGACTTGTATGGACGCTCCAAGGGAGGGCAGTGAAGGTGGTCACCTGGTAAAAATTATAGAAATGTAAATAAAACTTTTAGGAACATATAATGAGGAACTGTTCTGTTGCTTAGCTTCTACACATAACTGCATAAACACACACACACACACACACACACACACACATATGTACACACACACACACACACAAACACACATATATGTACACACACACACACACATACACATACACACAGGGCTTTCTTCTATTTACAAAACATCTTTATTAAAACTGCATCACCAAACAGAAAGTTATTAAGTTATTAATAGTTATTGTAGTTCCGTTAAATTAATTTTCATTTTAAGTATGTCTATTATAGTATAATATGTTTTGACTAATATTATTTTAAAATAAATTAATATTATATTTCAGTTTTATTTGTGGTGTTTTTGGTCATTGTAACCTTTCGTGTCAAGTAAAGTAATAAAATGTGTTAAATGAAAAACCATAAACAATATACATGTACAATGAACACATGGCACAACTTTTATACATTAAATTAATATTTTATGGATTACACAAATATTTTGCCATTAAACATTTTAATATTATTTTAAAGTTTAAAAACTTTATTCTGTCATGTTTAGATGTTGTTGTATTGCAGTATCATTGTGATCAATGATTTAACGTGTTGGCTTCCTGCTGTGTTCTAACCAGTCCAGTGCTGACAATGTTAGCTTCCTGTTGATAGTGCTTATGTAGAGAGCACACCGACAATATACTTTAAGTGTGTGTATGACAGTAACAATTAAGTAATAAAGGTTTATGTATATATGGTGTGTGCTTAAAAGTTACAGCATACAATTATTTCAATGGAAGCTATATTTAGAGTATTCTATGTACAAGTAAAGTACTGTACATCATGTATGCCTGATCAGTGACATCATTGGTTGTATACACTACTTATGCATACAGCATACCTGTGTTCATGAAATGGATATATATATTATAATATAATATGTTTTGACTAATATTATTTTAGCTTACTGGTAGCCAAATTAACCTATTTGTACATATTAATAATCTAAGATAATAATCTAAAATAAAAAAATAAAATTTAATCTCTTTTTCATATTATATATTTTATTATTATTATTACAGTGAAACCCCGCTATTAAGACCACCCATGGGCTTAATAAATATGGTCTTATTAGTGGGGTGGTCTTATTACAGGGTTACTCTCTTTGTAAGTTGATTCCAAATTATATAAGAAATAGATTGCAGATATCATTTATCTGATTTATTTACAGTGAGCACTAAAATGGAATTAAGAAATAATGTCAGTATGAATTTATAAATACTGAATAATTAGTTGAATTATATGAAAAACATGTTTTGCTTTCAGTGCTTTGACACAACTTGCTCAAACTGCACAAGTTCACTTTGTCAATGTGTGACTTTTCAACACTTGTGTAAACGAAAAATGCTGAAAATTTGCTATTATAATATGGTCGCTTTGACAGGGTGGAAATACACCAAAAACGACCATTGGGACTGACTTTACTGGTCGTAATCAGCAATAGTGGGGTGGTCTTAATACCAGGGTAGTTTTACCTATAAAATAATAAGGAAATATTCCGGTCTTTAAAAAAGTGGTCTTAATAACAGAGTGGTCTTAATACTGCAGTGGTCGTTAGGTGGGGTTTCACTGTATATTACTTATTTAATAACTGCATTATCAATCAGCATCAAGCACTCATCAAGGTACAATTTTAACAAGTCAGATCATGCCACTTATTGTGCCCAAGGTCAACAAATGAGTACACACTACAAAACAAGGACCAACAACACAATATATAAAAAGCATTAAACTACTACAAACTGAGTTGGTCAGCAAAAAATGCTTATTTCATATATTATGTTTATGTTATATCGTATCCGCCTGCTTACAATGACCCATTATGAGTACTGTTAACAATCTTTTAATAACATTTTACATTTACATGACAGATACATTTCATATATGCAAACATATTTACATATATATATATATATATATATATATATATATACATATGTAAAGAGCAGGTGAAATTGAGCTATTCTCACACAAAACAATCACACATACAGAATGTTTGTAAAGTTCAGCAAGCACATCTCAAAGAATGTCTGTTTTGACAGGTTTTTAACATCAGCCTATAAAGACGTGTATAAAACCTATGTTAAAACATGTACGTGAAATCAGAGTTGTGTTTCAGGGGGATCAGTCATGTGCATGTATGTAGTGGCAGACTGCCAAGGTCAGACTTGGGGGGGGGGGGGGAGAGAGAGAGAGAGAGAGAGAGAGAGATCTTAGTTTGCCAAAATGCTCACCCACATGTACATGTTTTTGTACATGCTATATCAGTACTTGTACTTTAGACCTACCGTACAAATGACCATATGTACATGTATAACTAAGCTCTTTTTTTCCTAGTTGTTTTTTCAAAGCCACTCTGACCTTGAGTGCAGATTCAATTATATGGATAAATGTATGCATAAATCCAAGGCTCTGCTCCAGGTGGCTACTATATTTAGTCTTTGGCTAATAAAATATTCCTTAAATTAACAATATTTACAGTTTTCAGGAAAATAATCCATATATATATGAAAATTGGCTGAACCAATTGGCTCAAAATTAATAAAGCGAAATTAATCCTGGCAATCCACTTGAAAAAAATCTACTTTTTAGATCTGGAAGCAGGTGAAATATAAATTCACAGGTCACTATATGTATATTGTCAAGATATGAGGATTAGATAAATTTGCATATAAATTTTCAGTCACTGACAGAACTACTTTAATTACACTAGTTATGGTCAGAAAAGAAATGTTATATTGAACATTCATAATTACATGTACTTATTCTTTTATTTTCAGATCATTATTTTTGATTTTTAAAACTGCTTTGCAGACAATTTTTAATTTAAAAATAAGAAATAAATTCTTATTATTTAACAACTATTTGGTTTTGGTGTACGAGTATAATAAGGCATTCAACATGTACCACTACTCTGAAAAATGGTAGTTATAAAATAAAATGGTTACACAACACTCGCCACAAAACTGCATGGAACAGTCACTAACTAATGACATGGGCGTACATAGGATTTTGAAAAGGGGGGTTCCAATACATAGGATTTTGAAAAGGGGGGTTCCAAAATAGATTGCAGAGATATTGGGCATATATTTCTATGTTGAGTAAATATAATAATGTCAGATATCAATGTCAGATATATTAAATTATAAAAAAAGCGATTTCGGAGGGGGGGGGGGGGAGGGTTGGTCGAACCCATCGAGTAATGGGAATGACTGGTCTGATGATTTGACTAACGAAGAACGAGAAGAAACAAATGGTTCAGTTAATTAATTTCTAGTTTTATATGGATTGCAGAATAAATAAAAGAACTGGTTATTGTCTTTAAGATATCAGCTTTATCTTGCCCTTCTAACCATCAGAGGATAAAGCTGATAATTTAAGAGAGTAACCAGTTATTTTATTTATTTTAATTCCATAATGCTTTAAAATACATTTATACCTCAGAGGTTTTAAATTTTCACACACTATCCCAACCCTCACCCAGTGCTGTCTTATTTCCAATAGCCCATGTTAATTTTCTAAGCATGACATATTTCTTTTTAGACTGCTACTTTTAAAAAATAGCAACAGGCCATACTTGAATTACTTTACTCCACATTTTGAGCCATGAAATACAATTTTTTAAATGTACAAAGGAAACCAGCATTCTGAGAGTACCTCAGCTGCTTAAGTAATAGATACATGTATGTACCCTATTAAACCCAACAGATTTTCATATCTGATAATTAACCCAATGCCAACACTGATATTTCACTTAAATGTTTATGTATACATGCAGAACTTTGTGTTCTAAATCCAACCCAACCATAATCCAATCCAAATAATTGTCTACTTCCTTATAACAAGGCTTAGTCGTTTCTAGGGTGAAAATTAGAATCAATGAAAAAGAGGTAAAAACTACAAGCAAACAATTTGTTCTGGAATTATGTGTTTATAGTAGATTTAATATCAGTGCTTACTTGTTTATAAAAAGTCTTGAAGTGTCTTTTTATCTTTTATTAGCAGAATTAACAAGTGTAGTGCGAGTGAGCATGTGAATTTTATGGAAACTGCCCAGGAATTTATCCAGGATATTTTGCCAGGGTCCCATGTCTGATGGAACTGGGAAAATTACCTTGAGTAAATCATACTTGGGGACATTTGTTCTGCTCAATGAATGATGCAGTACACCACTGTTAAATTAATTTAGTCGAACAGATGTAATTAAAAATATGTATTGGGAATTTTTAGTTTAGTAACGACAAAAACACGAATAAGATATTTACGGAAATACTATTCTACATTTTTTAGCTACGATACATGAAACAAAATAGATTGCAATCAATTAACGTGAAAAATCAACAATGTGGACGTAAAGCAAATATATTCTAGTAAAGAAAAGTGAAACACCCTCCGGTAAACAAGAAAGAGTGCGACGTTTCTAACTGCGTTCAGGTGCATGCGTTTGCAAAAAGTGTCATAGCGCGCATGTGCGATTCATCATTTTCCATTTTTAATGCCACTATATGAACAAAAATATGTGTCTTAACTATGCACAGTTGTCGAACACTTAGTTTAATATGTCTTTAAAAGGAAAAATTCAATTTGTCAAGCGTTGTGGTCCGGTCCGTGTTTTATCAACACACATCGCTAACACTTGATGTCATTACTGATAGGCATACGTTTATACCAGTGAATAGTTAAAAAATGTAATTTTTTTAACAAATTGATTCTTAATTAACACAATTTATACACTTAAAAGTATTTACAATTTTTATGAATGGATTATAAAAACTATTCACTACAACAGAGGCACAAAAATGTAGCATACCTTTTGCAGCAGATCGAATATAATAATTGAAAACAAATTCTAACAACAGGGGTCTTAAAAATCGTAAAATTTTAATACTTTGGCCTTGTTGATGTGGCATGTGTGAGATCATGTGATATGCACCGAATGTTAATTCATCTTTCTCCAGTTTAAGTCAATTTCTACGAGTCATGTGGACCCGATATCGGTAATTTTAAGGAATAAACAAAAATGACTTAGTAAAATTAATGGTGTTAGGGATTTGTAAAGTTTTGTATTTAGATACTTACTTTTCTGAACATTATTGTTTATGAAAATGTTCCTGAACTGTGAAGAAAAACCTCCTGAATAAACGACATGCCGATGACAACAAATCGGATGTTGATTGCGCGAACCGTTCACGAGAAAACAAAATGAACGGAATTTGAGGCATAACTCAGTTAGGGACGTTGACAATACTATTTGTGTGCAATTTAGAAAACCATTGGCTTAGAAATAAGTAACTAGTAGTAAATTCCATAGTATGAAAAAAGGTGTTCCCAATGGGACAGACTATAATTCGTTATGTTGTACACAGTACACCAAAAGTGGGATCTATTTAGAAACTTGTTTTAGAAAACTAATTCCAGGCAGAGTTCTTGCCATTCCCCCATAACAAATGTTTATAAAAAAATAAAAAATAAACAGATATTGTAGCTTTATGTTTAATAATAAATTAATAAAGTTTTCTGAACTAAATGATCTCCTATATAAAGATTTCAAGACTGCCTCCACCACCTGACCTACCCCCACCCCTCCCATGCTGTCACAGGATGATAGGCGGATGGTTATCAAAACAAGCACCTGACAAGCGGTCGGGTTCCAATCCTGACGCCACATCCAATCCACAAATGACGAAATAGTCTGCGAATCTGTTGGCAGGCGTTGTGGTCGTCATTTCTACTTGATTATCGTACTTTTTCCATCATTGTCGCTATTATCATATTTCAATCAACCATTTTGTATCATCAAAACAATCGCAGACAACACAACATTGAACACAACATTCCCATTATTTTTTCCTTGTTGTTTATTTCTCACGAGAGGGCGCCACCAACGAGGATATTCTAAAAGGTGATGTCATTATTTGTGTGCTCATCTGTTAGTAACTGTTTTGGAATATATGAATATATTTGTATACATTGCATATTTTTATAATCGTTTATGATAACACAAACCGTTAATAAGTCAAATTATAAATGATAAAATGGTGCCGTCGCCTTTATTATCTTTAAGCAACGCTACAAACGGAACCTATTATTACGTTGTGATATTTCATAACATTATTATTATTATTATTATTATTATTATTATTATTATTATTATTATTATTATATTTTTTCATTATTTGTAATCACGAAGTGGTATAATTTATATTAAATGGGAATCATGAAACGATTGGCATCAATCAGAATATCAAATTGGCATATTAAAAATCGTACATCTGTCAAATGAAATCTTACTTATAAAATCAATAAACGTACACAACCACCCCCACCCCACCCACTCCCTGAAAAAAAAGGAAACCGGTTTTAGTTATTAAAAACAATGCATACATGATATTATGTTTGAAATACACATGTGTATCTAACAACAATAATTATGTACCTATGACTAACATGTATATAATTCAACGAATGACACAAGACATAACTATATTATTATGAGTATATTGTATACATGTACACATAATTGTGATAATATGCATGTTTTATTGCTTAGATATTCCATGCCACATATTTGTCAAATGTCAAGAGAGTATGTTATATTTCTATATGCTCGTATCATGTAACACACTGTCAAGTATTATATGGTGTATTTTGTTTAAATTGTTTTCATGTTTAGAACTACTGTGAATCACTAGCCTACCTCTTGTAAATGAATTGAAAATAATGTTAATTAAAAACACCATAAGCCAATTATAATAAGTCAATTAGTAAATAGTATTAGGTTCACGAGTAGCGCCATCTTGTGGACCTATGGTAAAATAAAGTATGTGTTAAATGCAAATGTTTATGCTTATTTCATTTCATGTAAATGTTATTTTATATCTTAACAGTTGTATTAGTTGATAATTTGTGTGTACATTTTAAAAATAAAAATGTGGAAAAAAAAACCTTAGTGTCATTTGTTTAGTAATTATTGAAGTAGAAAAGTTCCAATAATTCTAAGGGAAGTAACTGTTGTTTAACACAAGATTTCACTTCTTATTCCCCTTGTCTAATGCCATCCATCAATTTATTTGTCACAAAATAATAAATGTATCTGCATGTAGGTAAATAATAGAAAATGTTTAACACTTTTTTTTTTTTTTCATAGAATGTTGGGGTCATGTCGCATATTTTCTCATCGGACCCCAGTATGCACAGTGCTGAAATACCTTACTGCAGTTGGTCTGGCTTCAAGAGTTACAAGTATTTCTCAGGTAACAAACCTACACTTAGCACTGAAAAGAGTTAGAGCAAACCTGCCTCAAGGGAGTGATTAATTGCTCCCCTTACTTAGATTATGGGGGTTGGGGATGGACGTAGCCCAGGGGTAAAGGCTCACCTGACGTGCTGTTGGTCTAGGATCAATCCCTGTCTGTAGCACATTGGGCTATTTTTCGTTCCAGCCAGTGCGCCAGCACTGATATATCAAAGGCCGTGGTATGTTCTATCCTGTCTGGTATGATGCATGTAAAAGATCCTTTGCTTCTAATGTAAAGAATTAACAAATGTTTGACATCCAATAACAGATGATTAATAAATCAATGTGCAAACTTTTTTTCCAGATTATGGGGAGCCATTTAAAACAAATAATTTCTTTGAATGTTCGTAATATCTATATATTGTTTCAGACTTGTGGTTTGTCGACGGGTGACAACAGTGAAGTAAGCAAAGCTAAGGCAGCTCAGAAGAATTTTGGAGAACCAACAATATTTTCCAAAATAATCGACAAATCTATTCCTGCTGACATCATCTATGAAGATGACAAAGTAAAGTAGTCCATTCATTTATTTATTTTAACTTGATTTACCCCGAGTGATGCTTCTACAATGAATTTATCTTGCTGACATGTTAACCATATAGCTAATTAACTAACTATAACAAATTTAAACAAGGCCTTAAAAATTACTACCAAGTTATAAATGAGAACATGTACCATGCTGATGTTAATGTAGGGCAATTCCACGGTAACTGACACAACATTCAGACATTTTTTAATGTCTTGATTATTATTATTTGTTTAAAGTATTCAATAAAATTCTTAAGAATGTTTTTGATTGTCAAAATAAATATTTTGTGATAAAGTCATGTCAAAAGAAAATTTCATTGCATACAATCTTAGCACAACTACAATCACAAATGAAGTGTGGGTAACTGACGCAACAAAAAAAAGTAAGTTGTATTTGACATGTCTTTGAACGTGCCAAAATTCTCTGAATCTGAAGTATCAAGTTTTCAGGTATATATATAAAAGTGTGTACATAGTGCACAGGTAATTTATGATCACTAGAACAAGAGAAATAAGTTTTCTACAAATAATTTTTTATTAACTTTTTATCAATGGGTAACTGACGTAACACTAAAAGTAACTGACACAACTTTTGTGAATCAAATAAGAACATATTTTAAAAATAAAACATTTGTCTTTGGCAACTGGTTCATCTAAATTATAAGAAATACATAAATCTTAAAAGGGAATTAAAAAAACCTAACAATAGGGGCATGTTCAGGGTGGTGGGTTGGGGGTCAACCCCCCCCCCCCCCATTTCCCAACCTGCTCGAAGCAAATTATTAGTATTATTTTAATATGCGTATACATTCATTTGTCATGATGAATTTTACTTGTAGAATGCAAGAAATTGCATTTTAGGACATAGATTCTCACAATTTTCCAAACCCCCCCCCCCCCCAATAACTTGGGCAGTTGCACCCTCGATGTCAGCCAGTCTAAACCCCCACTCCCGTCAAAATTTTCTGCACACATGCCTCAATAATGAGACAACGGCTTACGTTTACATGTACATCTTGATTGGAAGTGTAATGATTTTTTCTTTGTTGTTGCAATTTCCAAGTATATATACTGCATTCACTTTCTTATGACATTACCAAATGACTGAACCGAACCAAATGTTTCATAAGAAATCGATAGGAATAAGGCAGATATTGTAAATAACCCATATTCTTTCTTTAAAATCTGGGAGGGGGGTGGGGGTGGGGGTATTTTCAGCATGTTGTCCTGTCCTGTTTGATTTCACTTTATCTTGCTCCATTTTTTACAATTCTCTGTTCTTTTCCCTCTCCAACCTCTTTCTGTCTTCGTTCAAATGTGCTTGATTCTCGTTTATTTTCTAGGTTGCTGTCTTGGGAGGTATTTTACTAAAAACATCAGCAACTTGGGATATTTTCAGGAGTAGTAACTATCGTGTTAGGTTGACCTGGGAGTACATGTTCTAAGTCCTTGTAACGATAAACAATAAGAACATGACACTTTTAGTATGCTGCAAGGTTTAATATCTAAGACTACCATTCCATGCCTGGGGTAACTCCCCGTATGTACTTCTGTATTAAATCCCTAAACTATGTTAGATGCTCTCTAACCTTACATCCCCCTTTCTTTAAGATTAAACTTAATTTTATACTTCCCGACTTAACTGTTCTTTCGTGTTCCAAATAACAGTCCTACCTGCAGTGTTCAGATAAGAAACTGGCTAACTACTGAAACTAATATCTCTATGCAGTTCAACTTAACAAAAGTACCCAAATGGAGTAATAAATGTTGTCAGCTCTTGTGAACCTTCATCTAATGGCACTTGGTGGAAACCACTATTACAGTCCAACTTAGTAAACACTGTCGCTCCTGCAAGCTGTGCCAACAGCTGGTCCGTGGAAGGAAGAGGATAGTTTTCTCGCTTGACACTCTCGTTCAACTTTGTCAGATATACACACCAGCGGATTGTGTCTTTCTTCTCTTTAGGCACCACTACTATTGGTGCGCACCAGTCTGTTGGTGTGGTCACTGGACGAATCACATCTAGCTCCTCCAGGCGGTTCAGTTCTTTTTTTACCTTCATCTGCAGTGGCAGTGGCAGTGGTACTCATCTTGGAGCAGAGACGGCATATGGTACAGCATTCTCTCACAGTCTAATCTTGTAGATTTCCTTTGTTTTACCCAGACCCGAGAAGAGCTTGGGATGCAGTCCATTCTACATGTATAGTTACAGATACAATTATAGGTACATTTAGCTAAAGTTGCAGTTGCAGTTTCAGTTGCAAATGAAGCTATAGTTAAAGTTTGCAGTTACATTTACGTTTACAGTTATAGTTACAATTGTACCTACCACCGTCTAAATCATGATTCTCTTATTTACTACAGTCGAGATTACATGTACATGTTGTAGTTGTTTACCATCGGATCCCATTTCTTCTGCAATGTGTTTAAGGATGTGTTTTTTCTTCTTTTTTTGTGGTGGTTTTCTAAATGTAGTATGCTTCCTTTGTATTTAAGATTCGAACATTATTTTGTTGACGTCAAACGTTATAGACTGATGGACACCAGAACCATTCAAAAGAAAATTAAACCGAACTAAATTACAAAATGGAATTACTGTTTTCTCTATTAATGTTAAACAGTTTCCAGAAGTTGGCCTTTTGTTTTTGTTTTACAAGTTATTAAAAGCACGTGTTTTAATAGAATACTAATTTTATTTAATGCGTTTCAGAGTTATAACTAAGTGCTGTAGTTTGCATTGCCAAAATTTAAAAAACCCAAAACAAAACAATTCTATTTGTTACATGGATATCATTTATTAAAGTATATATGATCTTTACCAAATATGTTTTCACTTACTGTAAGCTGCAGGATAAAGAAAATGTGAAATTTTCATTGACTATTCCACTTTATAAGAAACCTATGGCAAATATATTGTAAAGCAGATAGAACTGTATAATTTACTGCATAAGTTTCATTTGTTGTAATTATTATGTTCTATCTCAAAGTCTTATTTGGTTGTTTTGGAGTATTTACTAATATTTTGTCGAGTTTTATATGCCCAATTGACAGTGTTCAAGTTAAAAATACATATGATATACCTGGTGCCTTGTAATAAAAGCTTATTTAGTAATGCCAACACCTCAAACTTTCAAACTCAATTTCCCAACATTTCGAAAAAAGTGCTCTAACATTGATGTCGTTAAACAAAACAAACTAACTTTACCCTTTCAAAACGAAAGAATATTTATTTGAATTTGTCGATTTTAACACGTAAAATTAAGAAATGAAAACATTCATTGTCTACGTTAGTATATTTTATTTTTAAAATATAAACATGATCAATGTGTTACTAGTATATAAACTAGAGCCAGTATTAAACTAAACTTTGAAAGTTCTACTAACACTTTATAAAATATTAATTCTGAAATAGGAAGGTCCGATTGTCGATAATACGTTGTCAAGATCAAACCGGTTTTAACGAAAGACTCTAGTACCGTATCCTTAACCGAACTTTCTTTGTACAGGGCAAGATTTCTCATTTCATTTTTTGAGACGAACCCTACAATTTCAAATCCACAAGCGCACATGTTAACTGAAACTGACAACAGGCTGATGCTTGTGCTTTGCCGAGCAATGGCGGTACAGGCGATGAATCGAGCGTATACTTTTGACGAACTCCGTTCATAGTGAACACATGCACACAAGTTTTTTAAAAGTGCATTTGTGCTTGTATTTCATATTTGTACATGATGTTATAATATGGTAACCAGACAATGTAACTTTAAATAGGAACTGCATTTAAATTAAAGTGCCAAGAGCAATTTCCTTCTTTATTTATATATATATAATTTAATTTAATTTAACAAAAATTTATTTTGACATTTTGCATGATACAGATTTTAAAAATAGATATACATGTATTTTATACTTAAAATATTTTATGATATATACATGTATGTGTGTGTGTGTGTGTGTGTGTATATGTATGTATGTATGTGTGTATGTATGTATGTATGTGTGTATGTATGTATGTGTATGTGTGTATATATGCTTGATTGATTATGATTGTTGTGTTTAATCTATTTATTCTTCTGGACAGCATTACTTGGGGTGACAGTAAACTGTAGAAAATTATAGGTGGCCTAGGCAGTGTATGAGAGTTTTGCTGAAACGAAATATTTTAAATGAAAGCAAAATATTATTTCTTCCTGCAAATGCAAAACATTTTATAAAGATAGCAAGTAATATTTCAGGGCACAATATTTTACGAGAACTGTTCTTCTGCGTGTCGGTTACGCAACTTTAAAATCACAAGAACCGCCAATCGGTTACGTGGTGAACAATTACATTCTAAAATTAAAAGTACCATATATCAGTAATGAAAATGAAAATCAGTTTATGTTTTTGAATCACCAATGTAGCACAGAATCGTAGTTCAAGTGTTTTAGGATTAGGTAGGCCTAACTCATCAGTTACGACAATTATATTCATGTAAGTGAACAATCGGTTACCTAAGTAAAACTAACGTGAACTGACTTCCGGTTACCTAATATTTGGAAATATTGTCCCCTGTATTTCGTCTGTTGTTAGCAGTAATCACTGTTAATGATTAAATGCTTCAAAGACAAATTTTATCTGAAAAGGATACAGATGTCTTTAACAGTTAAAAGTGGCAGAATTTTATTATGTATTTCAGTGTGTTGCCTTTAACGATGTGGACCCACAAGCTCCTGTTCATTTTCTTGTGGTTCCTCGGAAGCCTATCCCAACATTAGGTGATGCTGAGTGCGAAGACCAGCAGGTAACACATGCAGTGTTAGTTATGTTGTACATGCATAATGGAGATACAATTTTTTTAAATGGGCTGTTCAAAGTAAAGTAGACCTACTCTGTTTAACACCCAATAGCCGTTGCATTTTTTTTTTTACTGGTTTGACCGTAAAGAGCAGGACTTCTAGAATTTTTATAAAATCCAATTGCCATGGGGTCAGTGATTTTAAATATTCACTAACCCTACTTTACTTTAAGTTAATACAATTTTACAAAAGAGTGAAATAGAGCTTAAAAACACTAATGTTGTGGGGTGGGGGCAGGATATTCATATTTACAAAATAGACTTAACTGCAACATTTGACAAAAAAGATACACTAGCCGTCGGGCATGGCAAAAGTAGTTATTTACTAGCCCAACACTGAATATCGCTGGCCATGGGAGTGGGGCTACCATAATCTAGAAGCCCTGGTAAACATTTATTCTTTCATTCATTCATTCATTGTTCGTTGAGTCAGGTGGTGGGGTTGCAGAAGGACATTAGAGCTGGGCGGTATACTGTATATACCATTCGGTATCAGTATTATGTCAATACCAATTTATCTTAACAAGCAAATTTCAAAATACAGAAATTTCGGTATTGAAAAATATTTACCGAAAAGCACTAATAATATATCTAACGAACGCAAAATGGGTTGGTATAAATCAGACAAGAGCCTTGTGTATGGAATTTAATTGTATTTAGATGAAATTAGCGGGTGAGCCATAACACAGGCATGCATTTAAAGCCAAGTATAACGAAAATAGCGCTTGATATCGGTATCATGTCAATACCGAATACCGTACCGATACCGAGGTAAATCACCCCAAAAATACTGATATCGATACCTCAAATTTTAATACTGTCTGTAGAGCTGTCACGTGAGGTGCTTAGTGCATTGAATCCCCTCAGTGGACCCCACCCTACCTCCAACTAGTGCATCATGATGGTATATCAAAATCCTTGTAAAACTTTATATTAGAGTTATAATGTTTGACATCTAATAGCTGATGAATAACCTTTTCATATCTGTGTTGGAATGACATCATGGACAACCTTTTTCGTGATGTCAGATTTTCTATGCATTTTTTCCATTCCAATCTTCTAAATTGTTAATAAAGGTAATCTGCTTATGATTCATAGGTCCAAGATGGGTGTGCATAAAAACAATGAACATTAGCACATTAAATCTGTACCTCCTTTACCTTACCTTGTCACAAAGCCTACTCTTGTTGATTAAGGAATATTTTATTTTTTCTACGACTCCTATTGCTTTGGTTGAGCCTATGGGTGGCTTTCATCATAATCTAAATGCTATCTTTTCTTTCAGCTCCTGGGACACTTGTTGTTAGTGGCAAGGAAAGTAGCGAAAGACAGAAAACTTGACAATGGTTACAGATTAGGTAAGAAATGAAATTGCTAATGTATTGACAATAAAATGTTTAAGGGAAAAAAAACCCCAATTATTTCTTCATCATCCTGGTTCATCTTAGAGTCATCCAGACTTATTGGAATGTTCTGGCTTGAAGGAAGCATTTTACCCACCGTATGTCTTCGCCTATAAGTCAAATTTGTTTCACCAAAAAATTATTTTATAACTTGGGGGTTGACTTACAAGAGAGTTAACAAATTTTACCCAAAAATATTAACGTTTTAGTGATGATTTTACAAGTTTTATTGTTGAATTATGCCCTGTATTTGTACTCAAATATGTTAATTTGACAAATTAATTTTTTGGGCACTAGACCAGTTTTGGTTATGAAAAAAGGTGTGCGATCTCACTCACATGCCAAGATGGCAGTCCACATAGTTCTAATAGCTAAGTGTAAACAATACTAACTGCCTGTTGCCTGAGTTTATTCTAAAATCTGGTCACTGGTATTAATCGTTATTCAAACAATCTTTTGTCGATGATTAACTTCATGAATATTAATGAGCTTTCCCTAAAAATAGCTTAGACTGGTCTCTGCAGTTCACTAAGGCAAAGGGACACATGGCATTTGGTACGAAAACCAGTGTACTTTCCAAAACAGAGTTATCGTCTTTACATATATTAAAATGTGATTAACTGATTATACTTTCAGTTTTATCGTAGTGATCTGTTGATAAATAAAGTTGTTGTTTGTGCACAAAACCATGCTGTACAGTGCCATACTATAACAGTCAAACAGCTTTCACTATCTGCTATGGGAATATTTGTTTTGATGCTATGTGGTTTAATGGGAATATTTGTTTTGATGCTATGTGGTTTAATGGGAATATTTGTTTTGATGCTATGTGGTTTAATTTGAATACTGCAATGTACAAAATGGGAAAACCGAAGTTTGTAAAATAATTTTCTTTTGTTCAAATATTGTACATATGAGCCATTTATTGTTCTCATGTGCTGAAATTAAGAAATACTTCAATATTTATAAGTTGTTTTTCATGGGTCGACTTATAAACGGGTCAATAATTTTTTTTAGGTTTTCAGGGCTTCAAATTAGGAACTCGATTTATAACCGAGATCGACTTACAGGCAAATATATTTTTGAAAAAAGTATTTCGGGTGGCAATTCAAAAATATTTCCATTGGCCCTGGGGACTAGCTGCTTAGAAAAAGTCTAATACCTATTTAAAAAATCATCAGGCTGGGGAAGGGGTTGGCATTTATTTAAACACTTTATCACATGTTTTTTGAAATTTTGTTCTTGCATCATTGTCAGTTTTTGCAAAACAAAATCTGGAAACATCACAAGGATTAAGGGCGAGACGTAGCTCAGTGGCAAAGCCCTTGCTTGATGCGCGGTCGGTTTGGGATTGATCCCTGTCAGTGGGCCCATTGGGCTATTTCTCACTCCAGCCAGTGCACCACGACTGGTACATCAAAGGCCATGGTATGTGCTATCCTGTCTATGAGATGGTGCACATAAAAGATCCCTTGCTGCTAATCGAAAAGAGTAGCCCATGAAGTGGCAACAGCGAGTTTCCTCCCTCAATATCTGTGTGGTCCTTAACCATATGTCTGATGCCATATAACTGTAAATAAAATGTGTTGAGTGCGTCATTAAATAAAACATTTCCTTCTTCTTCACAAGGATTAAAAAAACTTGCCATCCCACATTGTCATTCTCTTAGACTTACCCAACTAAAATGATCACCGACTCTTCCATAGGTATGACCCTGCACGTAATGTAATACTGTAGTCATGACAACTGCAATTTAAACTATGTACAAAAACTTTACATCCATAAATATTGTTGCTAATCGAGAAGAACCACTTTAGAAACCACCTTACACACACTTTGCATGTAACACAAAGTGCATTGTGACGTTTAGATGTTGAACTTCACAATACTTTTACATCCCACTGTACCATTTGTTGGTTTTCTGTAATACAATTTCAAGCCTTGTAAAGTTTCTTTTGGACATCAATATATTTCACTTAGAACATAAACATGACATGAAATTAATAACTTGTAAATGTGTATCCATTGTTTCCTTGCCTTACAGTGATCAACAATGGACCAGATGGGGCACAGTCAATTAACCATCTACACCTTCACGTGTTAGGTGGTCGTCAGATGGAATGGCCTCCTGGGTAATAAGTGTTCCCAGAACAGAATACGTATCCATTTGCTTGCTGAAATATGATCTGCCTTCCGAGTTAATGTCCTCGCATGCTTTTGAAAAAAACCCTGTAGATCTTCCATATTATTAACTTCAGTGATCAGAAGGGTTCCTTGGTGATAAATCTTACGTGAAATATTTTCAAGATTTCATTTGTAGCTACTATATTTGAGGCAATTTTTATTTGTATATATTTGTGGATTTAGTAACAATTTTCAAACATTTTCATAAACAATGTCTAATATAGCATCAGTTGAGCTGCTTTCAGGTATTCAGGTATTTTCTTTCAGTTACATTTTTAATATAGCCGGCTAGCCCAAACTACCCCCTCCACATCCCCACACCATAAACAAACGGCCAAACATACGCCTCTCCCCTAAACAATGGTCGCTCATTTCTGTTGCAAACTGAAATCACAACAATTGTCAAGACGCAACTGTTTTGTCTAAAACACACTACCCCGGTAATATACAAAGCTTGTTTCAAACAGATTTAATTTTTTTCAACTCCAGCAGATATTTGTATACAGTGTTATCTTTTTATTTGCTACATGAATTATATTTAAATAATATACCGGTAGCATATATATTTATACATGTATGTACACACTGTATAATAAAATAATTGTTTTAGAACGTCTAGTTGCTTGTTATATCTTGTTATATCTTACTATACTACTTGTTTCTCTGCTGTATATTTTATTGTGTGCTTTTTATTCATGTCATTTAATCCTGCTTAAGTGGCACACTCTCTGGATCTGTCAATGCTGGAAGCGTGGGGGTGGAGAGATGTCATTGATCCCCAAAATTCTGAAGATTATACATGTATTGCACTTCCCGCCATTTGAAAGGAGAATTTATACATAACTGGCCTTTTAAGTGTTGTATTTTTTTACATATTCATGGGGTGGGATTTAGATCAGTCTGTTGAGCAATGGCTTGTGGTTGCATCGCAGGATCGAACCACGTCTGCGGATCAATTCAAATGATTAGGTTTTTTCTCATTCCAACCAGTGCACCACAACTGGACAAAGGCCGTGATATGTGCTTTCCTTTTTGTGGGAAGAACCCTTGCTGTTAAAGAAAGAAAAAGAAAGACATTTTTTATTTAACAATGCACTCAACACATTTTATTAACGGTTATAATATGACATCAGACATATGGTTAAGAACCACACAGATATTGAGAGAGGAAACCCGCTGTCGCCACTTCATGGGCTACTCTTTTTTGATTAGCAGAAAGTGATCTTTTATATGCACCATCCCAGACAGGACAATACATACCACAGCCTTTGTTACACCAATTGTGGAGCACTGGCTGGAACGAGAAATAGCCCAATGGGTCCACCGATGGGGATCGATCCTGGACCGACCGCGCATCAAGCGAACGTTTTACCATTGGGTTACGTCCCGCCCCCTTGCTGTTAATGAAAAAATGTAGCGGGTTTCCTCCGATGACTACGAGTCAAATGTTTGACATCCAATAACCGATGATTAATGAAGCAATGTGCTAAAGTGATGTCGTTAAACAAAACAAACACTCATCATAGTCTGTGCCAATCTCGCCTGTCTTTAGCAACCACCTGTCTGAAGAGGCCGCAGTAGTGCACATACAGTTGGCGCAAATCTAATGCATGTACATGTAGTCACCTATCTAATGAGACTATATTACTACTCTCTTAAATTTCTTTAAAACACCCCAAACCTACCGGTATTGTCTTAAGAGGCCATTTTCTAATATCTCCAAGTATACAATGTCTATTGATGGAGAGAAATAAGTGAACAGCAAATGTTGACTGTAACCAAAACCCTCATCCACAGTCTCTAAAACTTTGAGCAATCGCCTGTAAGTTGTTGAATAAATAAACTCGTCAAACTACATGTATAACAAATTGCTATCCTGCCTCTTCATCGTTTACTAATGCAAAAACCAACACAACCGCAGTTTTAATAAACTTGTGTTTCTCATCACTCGTGGATATCGTCAACTACTGTGATATGACTACCATACGCGTAATGCGGAGAACCTACAAACATATTTTTGTCGAACAAAATTGTTTTCGAACTCCTGTCCTGCAGTAAAATTATGGAACAATCTATTGCCTGATATTAGAAATTCTTCTTCACTAAAATGGTTTAAAATACAAATGAACAAACACGACCCTGCTGTTCCATCCTATTTCTATGAAGGTGATAAAAGGCAACAGATTCTACATAGCCGACTCCGTTTGGGTACCAGTGATTTGAATGGTCATAAATTTGTACGAAATGTGACAGATACCCCCTTCTTGTATTTGTGGGCACCCAGTTGAAGATGCTGAAAATTTTGTATGTTTTTGTCCAACATACGCTGCAGCTCGCAATACCCATTTACTGAACTATTATAATCTCACGTGTCATACTTTACTATTTGGAGATTCTAATTTAATTGTCCAAGATAATATCTCTATATTTAAATCTGTTCAGAATTTTCTTATTAATAGTAAGCGTTTCGAGATCAATTACCTATTTAACCATTCTACTTGCTTGTTATTTATTCTTTGTTTCTTCCACACCTTCTACCCACCCCCCCAAACTATCCGTGTTATCTTTATTATAATATTGTTCTAGCCATCTTGATGTATAACATGTATATTTGTTAAATGTAGGGAGAGGCCTTAATATAGGCACTTGCCTTTTGGCCAATCCCAAATTTGATCTGCGAACAGATATTGTTTAAACCAACTACTGTAATACAACAGATACGTCTTGCCGCCATATTTTCGTACATTACATTAAGAACACAGACTGCAGGCTCTCCTTTGTTTTAGTGTGTGTGTGTATGTCAGTGTATGCGTGTCAGTGTGCGGGAGTGTGTGTGTGTGGGTTTGTGTTTGTCAGGGTGAGTGTGTGTCTGTATGTGTGTGTGTTGGGAGCAAATTATTTTACCCGAAATTAATGAAAATGCTCAAATCTGAATAACAACGTGTGTTATGTGTGTGAGATCCCCTCTGTGCCCCCCACCCCATCCCGAACGTCTCTCGTACGCTTATCATATGAGAAGCGAAACGCTCTCGCAGCGTCATATTGGCAATCAGTGTGTTTTTATATGGTCTAGGTTGGAAATGGCACTATGAAACTTGTCAGATAACGGTAAGATCTATTAAGAATAGGCCTACTTAAATATTAAAACTGCTATAATGAGTATATTTTAAGATTTTAAAAACGTACTCAAGATATATAAATATATATATAGCAACCACGGCGATACATTACGCGGCCATATATATATTTCAGTGATGACTTCTTGTCGAAGGTTTATCTATATATACTCTTCAAAAAAAAAAAAAAAAGAAACTTGACTGGTAAAAATAATGCTATCGGATTATGTTTACAGAATCAAAGACGTCGTAAAGACAATCAAGTATATTAGCGAATGGTGGTGCAAAAACACTATAAAACACGTTCGATTCGCATAAACGTAGCAACAGTCAATGTTTGTACTGAAATGCAAAAGCGCAGTCCTCAGAGAAGCACGTGCATCATGAAGTTCTGTAACTTTGCATGCCGAACCCTCCGTTGGTGGGGCATAAAAGGCCACATCAGCAGTGATTCAAACAGACCGCATAAAGACATTGTAGGTAATTCAATAATGCCAGGATTGACGTCAGCTCAACGTAATAATGAAATTAGGAGATTGCAAGCAGGGGCAACTCGACAAACTGTGGCAAGGCACTTTGTCGTCTCCAGACAGACCATCTCTGCTTTATGGGCATGGTACAACACCACTCAAAGTGTTAATGACAGACCGAGGTCATGTCATGTCATAGGGTTTTACGTGCACATTCAGAACAAGCTGTTGTAGCGCACGCCTGTCGTGGGCACAAGAGCCGGCCTTGACAGGAAAGGTGGGGGAGGGGAGAGGAGGGACCGCCTGCACTGGCAGGTGCAAGGGAGCACCAGCAGCCCGATCAAATCGGTAGCAGGCGGGTGGGGGTGGTGGTGGTGCTATGGAATTTGAATGGAGCAGTTAAATGCCAAAGAGAAAAGGGTGCACAATTTTGATTGAGGGAATTTGGCGCAATTTTGAACGGTCGGTCGAAAGGTAAATGGCCGAGCTAATATAGGTTTTGATATTGGTGAATCGAGAGTAGCTCGTTAATTTTAGACCTTTACGATGCTGTGGTGTCTCCCTAGGTTGCCCATAGGGCCCTTATAAAGGGCCTGACCGCTTCTGGTCGAGGCATCACCAAGTTATTACCAGCAGCAAGTATTGGGGGTTTGGGTGGGGGAGGCCGATATTCATTTGTTCAGCTTCCCCCGGGTGCATTGCAATTGTGTACGGTTCCTTATTAGAGTACGTGCTGGACCATTAAATGGGGTCGGGTGCGTTGTTATCATTAGGCAATGCACCCTGTGTACTGATGCAGTGAGCGTGTAGTCTGTGTGTGAATCCTAGTTTTGTGTTACGGCTGTACCTATTGTCTTAAGTCCCTATTCTAGTGAGTTCAACGGTCATTCATGACCACCCATCCCCCTCCGTCCTTGTATAGCATTGAATACAATGAAGGAGGGGGAGTTAAACTAGCCTAGCTATCTAATTTGAAGGGACCGGCCTCGGTGGCGTCGTGGCAGGCCATCGGTCTACAGGCTGGTAGGTACTGGGTTCGGATCCCAGTCGAGGCATGGGATTTTTAATCCAGATACCGACTCCAAACCCTGAGTGAGTGCTCCGCAAGGCTCAATGGGTAGGTGTAAACCACTTGCACCGACCAGTGATCCATAACTGGTTCAACAAAGGCCATGGTTTGTACTATCCTGCCTGTGGGAAGCGCAAATAAAAGATCCCTTGCTGCCTGTCGTAAAAAGAGTAGCCTATGTGGCGACAGCGGGTTTCCTCTAAAAACAGTGTCAGAATGACCATATGTTTGACGTCCAATAGCCGATGATAAGATAAAAAATCAATGTGCTCTAGTGGCGTCGTTAAATAAAACAAACTTTACTTTACTTTAATTTGAAGGGTTAAACCCTTATAGTGTAGGAATTGGTTTAAAAGCCTAGTGCTTGGCATACTTAACTTTATTACCAATGCAATAAAACGAAACTAACTGTGGCAAGTAGCAATTGTATACATATATGCACCCACCTAGGTACTTAGTTTGAAGAATTTTGATTCCCGCCCCCTAAATATAGGATTTTAGTAGGCTTACTTGGTTTGTCTTCAGGCTATCTGGATAGTTGGGTATCGATTTTCCTGCATGTCTTTGCTTCTGGAACCCTAGTTGACTTACCTTAGTTAGCTAGGATGGAATGCATCAGTAATAATAAAAAAAAACATGGTGCGGGTGCAAAGACAAATTCGTGCAGTTTATTTACAGTTAGGTGTAGTGGGGTTCTTGATCCGTGATTGGTTGGATTGGACCAATGAGAGTGCTGCAAAAAAAAGAGGCGATAATTAGTGGTGTCCTATCTTGGTTGATTATCTAACGATGTTGATTGGCTGGTTAATTAGCCAATTGGGTTACTGCGACTTCGATCCTGTCTTAGTGAGAAAGAAAGAAAGAAAGAAAGAAAAAAAAAAAAAAACCCCGAAAATAAATAAATAATAATGTGTCGTTAGCGGGTGGTGTGTGCCAGTTGTCAATCACGAGCTTCAGAACATGAACATATTTATAGTAGAATAATATGGTTATCGTGGTTAGGTCTGGATGGCATTGGCATATCTAGTGGTTATTAATCACTCGCTACCGTCCCGCCGTTAATCCCCAGGTTGGAGTGCCTGGTCGAGTGCTTAAGGTCGCTCTTCCGTCCGAGAGATGTACAGGCGGGTGGTCATTCGATTCTTGCATTCGATTCTTGCAGTTTCAAATATGCAGCCAATCCGACCAGTCGTTGTTGAGTGCGCTGTGCAATTACCCCCCCCCCCCCCCCCACCTGGGGGGATTAATTGCAACCTATGGAAACCTAATAGAATACCGCGTCTCGTACACCGGGTCACGGGCAACCGTGACCTTGGTGTACGGAGACAGGATACCGAAGAAAGGAAGGTGGAGGAAGAGGAGACGTGCGCCAGCGGCGGCGCAGGGGGAGTCAAAACCGGTGGCTAAACCGCCGGCGGCGACTCCTTCTGTTGGACCGCCCAACGCCGCCCAACCTAGGAAGAAGACCAAGATGGAAGAGGTTCCGGCCCCGGCTGTCTCGGCTTCTATCCCTCAGGAAAAGGACGAACTGGACGAACTGGACACAGCCATCTGCGTCACACCGTTCAACCGACGACCTGCACCTGAACCTACTCAAGCGCCTCCGGACGTGTCGCCGATCCAGTCGTCGACACCCGTTGAGTCGCAGGCCCGGAAGGGGATAGTTGTGAAGAGGAAGGCGACCACTCCTCCGAGTGCCACTCCAGCCAGGCCAAGTCGCCTCTCTCAACCGCCGCAGCCGGAGACGAAACCAGTGGAGCAGTGGTCACTGCAGGCCGGCCGTCTCCAACAGCGTTATCATCAACTGGTGAAGACGAACCTCAAGGACGTACGTCAACTGATTAGCTTTCCAAAAGAAGAAGCATACCAACCTCTACCAGACGGACTGAACGAGGGGTAATTTGCAGTACACCGACTCAGGATGCAGGAGGGACACAACGCAGTTTGCGTCACCATCCGCCGGAACGGAAGACACAACCAAGGACTGCTGCTACCGGAGATGGACAACCCGACATTACACCGAGTCCTGAAAACCGTCGCGGGTCCTCACTACCGCTCCATCACCAGGACTCTAACAGGCTCCGCTTACCGGCAGTTCCTCCCGCATCTTGAGATCACCGACTACATCGGAACCCCCTAGACGCCAACCTTTGCTAGGACAGGTATCAACCTCCTTTATTGGGCTAGTTAGACTTTAAACGTTTTCGAAGCAGTTCAAAATTCTTATGTTTATCTTTTTATAAGTAGTCTAACGCATTTTATTTCGGCGCCCGTTCAATTGCTCAAAATCACCTTAAAAACCTTTTGGCTGAGCAGTCTTAACTATTTTGGGTCAAATTTTAGAGTCCAGACATGTTTTTGGACGCAGTTACTCTTTGTAGACTTAGGTAATTGTCAGGCTTCACCGAGGAATCGAAATTCAGCCAATCAGAGCACGGCTCCCACTCGGTGTTACTTCAAGTTTGCGAAGTGTCTGCTATTTGGTCCGCGCTCGCGTTGACTTTACTAAATGGCTTTTTTCCAAATTCCGCCCACCTCAAACTTACCCCCCCCCCCCCTCCCCCCTGCTCCGGAGTTAGTCACTGGCGAAGTCAGAGGCTAAATCCGTAGTGGGCGTGCCTGAACCTTCGTGGATAGGGGCACGTAAATATAGTTGCCCATTGCCCAGGCGGGTGGTTTTGAGTAATTGTTAATTTATTGCTGAATTTGTGCCAGCTAATTTGGCTAGGTATATGCTTTTACTTTTGTCGTTTCCCCTTTCTCTCCCCGGGTTGGAATACGTGGTCTGTTCGAGTGCGCAGGGTGGATGTTCCATCCAGGGAGTCACGGGTGTCACGAGTTAAGCAGCGTATTAATTACTTATCTTAATTATAGATCGCCACCTTCCCTCCGTTGGTCCCCCGGATTGGAGTGCATGTCGGTCGAGTGCAGAAGGTCGCTCTTCCCTCCGGGAGACGTACAGGCGGGTGGTTGCGATCATTTTCTAATTTTAGTTTTTAACTTTATGACTGTCAGGAGCCCGATGGGTGTGCTACGGTTTCCCATCCTGCCTGCGATCAGTCGGGTTGGTGGTCCGCGTCGACCGAACGCTGGCAAGGCGGGCAGTACGTGGCACTTATAGTTTTGGTTTGGTGGACTGGACGAATTGATATACTGCTTTGAAGGTTTTATGTTTTAGATATTTATCAGGGTTAAGTAAAAAGTTAGGTGTAATTGGTTTATTGTGGTTGGCTTCGGTTATTGATTATCATTAGTTTTCTCTGGCTGTTGTGTAGCGTGCAATCCAGGAGATAGTGTTTCATGTCTTCCCGGGTGCCACACTCACAGTCAGGGTTTTTATTGGTGAAAGAGCAGCTGTTGAGCTGCGAAGATTTACCTATGCGCAATTTAGTAATTATTTTATCGACATAAGTGTTTAAGTGTTTAGGTCGGATAGAGTTGACTAGTGGTTTGATGTTATAGTGCCATGTATTGGTTGTTAGGTCCCAGTTGGCCTGCCATTGATTAATGTAGTGTTTTCTTGCTTTTGACATTAGTTCTGATATTCCTAAAGGTAGTGCTGTCATTTTGCTAGTGATTGAAAGTGCAGTTTTGGCTCCATAGTCAGCTGTTTCATTGCCAATTATACCTACGTGAGCTGGGACCCATTCGAATACTACTATTAAATTAAGCTGGTTTAGTTCATGAAGTTTATTGTGGATGGCTGCGAGGATATCTGGCCTGGTAGATTTATTAGTTTGAAGTGATTGGATAGAGCTAAGACTATCTGACAAAATAACGCTTTTAGAGTATTGTTTAGTTTTAATCCAGATTAGGGCTTCATAGATGGCTGTCAGCTTTGCTGTATAGACTGATAGGTTATCTGACAGCCTGGCGTATTTAACTAATTTAGAGTGTTTAGATATTTTTTCTTCAACTACTGCGAAGCCAACCCTACCGTTATCTGGATTTTTTTAGCCATCCGTGTAGATATGGATGTGCTCAGGGTAATTTTCGTTGGCTGCGGCTTCGAACAGGATTTTCTTAAATGGTGGAAATGGAGTTGAATCCGTAGCTTGTTTAATTAGATATGGTGTGTGGCACTCGACTGGCTGATTGATATGGTATAGTGCCACTGGCGTGTTATCTATACCTACTTCTATTTCTATTTTACTAGCTTTAGTGGCGAAAGAATCATTAAGATTTTGATTGGTTTTGAATACTAGTCCTGGTTTAGCTATGATAGGAGTGAGTTCCTGAACTGGGTGATCTAGTTTAAGAGAGTGGATTTTTAGATGATAATTAAGATGTTGAAGATTGCGACGATATTTCAGTGGCATAATGTTAAACTCAACTTCTAAGCTCTGTCCGCTGGTATTTGATGGAACTTTAGCTATGATTCTAAGAGCTTGGTTTTGAATAACATCTAATTTATGTAACAGTTTGGGGGTGGCACAACTGTAGGCTTGGGCTCCATAATCGATTCTGGAGAGTATGCATGCTTTGTAAACCATAAGCATTGCCTCTGTTTGCGCTCCCCAACTGGTACCTGAGATGGCTCTTAACAAGTTTAAAGTATTTTTTGAGTTCCTGACTATGTCATTGATATGGTCACTAAAGGTTAGTTTTGAGTCAAAAGTTACACCTAGAAATTTAAATTTTTTGACTCTTGGAATTATTTTATCACCTGCTTTAAGTTGGTGATTATCTGATTTATTGACTTTATTAAAAAGCATATAGACAGTTTTAGTTTCTGATAGTTTAATGCCCAAGTCCAGGGCCCATTTGTTAAGTCTATTCATATCAGCTTGCATTAGGTGAAATAAATTAGTGGTTGTGTTGCCTGTGCGCCAGATGGCGCAATCATCGGCAAATAGTGCTTAATGGCGTGGTCGTTTTTGTTTTTCCTTTAGCATTAAGTGCTTTAGTTATGTCATTAATAAAAATGTTGAATAAGGTTGGTGAGAGGACCGAACCTTGTGGTATGCCATTAATTATTTCGGTTCTATCTGAATAGTGACCGTTCACTCTAACTGAGATTGATCTATTATGGATAGACCAAGGTCAGGTCGTCCCAGAGTAACCACCGCCGCTCAAGATCGATACATCCGGGTGTGTCATCTTCGAAATCGAACCACAATAGCAATAACCACAGCGACACAAATCCCTGGACTACGCAGAATTTCTGACCAGACAGTTCGTAATCGGCTGAGGAAGGCAGGAATTTTCCCTAGACGACCAGTACGACGTAACGTTTTGGCCCCACGTCACTTAGCGGAACGTCTGCAGTGGTGCCAGAAGAGGGTGACATAGACACGTGCCAGGTGGAGGACTGTTTTGTTCTCAGGTGAGTCTTGTTTTCTCCTGTCACGTGCTGATGGACGCACACGTGTCTATAGACGTCGAAGGGAACGTTATGCTCCTAACTGCGTCCAATAAGTCGACCGTTTTAGTGGTGGCAGTGTCATGGTGTGGGCAGGAATCCACCATGGTGGTAGGACGGCTTTTGTGCATGTGACAAGTGCACTGACGGCATCAGATATCGAGACGAGATCCTGCAGCATCAAGGTCATTCCGCACATGAACATCAACGGTGGAATGTTTCAGCATGACAATGTCAGACGTGTTAGTCAGTTTTTGCAGTGCCACAACGTCCAGACATTACTTTGGTCTGCCCGTTCGCTGGATGTAAACCCAATAGAAAATCTGTGGGATGCACTGGATCAGCGTGTGCGCCGGAGGAATCCACCACTCCAGACACTTCCGCAACTTTTTACGGCACTGCAGCATGAGTGGCAGAACATTCCACAACGTGTTGTGCAACGTTTGATTGTTTCCATGCGTCGCCGTTGTCAAGCTGTCATCAGTGCTCCTGGTGATTATAACCGATACTGGCATTATGCCCACGCCTATGTCACCAATATGTCTGTGCACATGTTACAGGTGGATTCCCGGAGATACTGTTTCGGACATGTACAGAGTAATCCCCTTCCCATGGCGTCTTGCTCTTTAGTTGCTTGTATCATGTCTACCAGGTTTATTTTTTATTATTAAACTTTGAAAATCAATGTCAAGTTTCTTTTTTTGAAGAGTATATATATATACACACGTTAAAGGGACAGTCCTGAGTTAACAACCATTGTAAAGTGTTTGCGACCAATAGAGCCTTTTTGATGACGGAACATACAAATTAAATACATTTTCTTATTTAGAATATCAGTGTCTGTATTTACAAGATTTTTTTGTTGTT
>NC_054702.1:17774838-17777401 GCF_016097555.1 Gigantopelta aegis
AAAACCGAATTTCTGAAACTGAAGAAATTACAAACAAAGAGATATCCGACCATCAAAAACAAATTGACCTTCTGGTCAAAGGTATTTGAATATCACAAAGAAACATTTCAGAATATACTCTATGTAATCGAATTATGCCTTGTCGTTGCTTTTGCCCAAGGTATTGTTGAACGTGGGTTTAGCCGGGTTCGCAAAGTAATGCCTGATCAGAGATGCACAATATCAAACAGTTCACTGGACGACTTGTTGGTTGTAAACCTCAATCATAGCATTCTGCAGCAGCTCCATCCAGAAGGGGAATATGAGGAAATATTAATTAAACAAGCAGTTGAATCCTACATGAAAGCAAAACATTGGCGATGGTCATTAAAAAGTCCAGCAGCAACTGCATCAACTTCCAGGGAAGGTCAAAGTCACAGTGACCAGGACGTTGCCATGGAGTGTTCGGATTCTGAGTCTGATATGGACATTGACAGTTTCAACTGCTCTTCTGATGAGGAAGACGATGACATGTCCGCTCAGTAAAAACAAACTATATACATTACATTGGCACAAATGCTAACTATATTATAAATCTTGAGAGATTACCTTACACATATTAGTTTTTATTTTAACTTTAGAAGATCAGAAGATTACCAATTTTGTGTTAGTTTATTTTTTTGGGTTATTCTACATGGACCAATGTTTCACTGGTTTGACAGTTATGGTTATGAGCAGATATCATTGTACTAAATATTTGGAACTAATTTTCAAAACTGTCTTATGCTTATTATATATGATTCATGAATATAAACTTGAAAACCTGGATTGACATTATGATGAATCATTACTAAATACAAGCAACAATCATAATAAGCAACAACTAATAAATGAAGAATTCAAATAATTTACTGCTACATAAACTTTGAAGCAGGCTATAACCTACCCCTTATGACAGCTAATTTAAAACCAGATCACAATGCTTACAATAGAAAAGTGTAAAAATGCTATCTCATTGGACATTTTTAATATTCTATTTATATGGTAATTTTTTTGTGACCAAATATCTTTCATCAATAAATACCACCTTTATGATATTTAGTATGTCTGTTGTTTATATATAGTGATTATACACAATGATAGGTCATCATTATACTAATTCAAATTTAATTCAAAAAATTAAAGTTTGAGAACCATATCTACTAAGAAAAATTTGACTGTATAAGTTTGACGTGTATACTATAAAGGTATATTATTACAGTTCATTTTTACTTCAACATGACAATGGTGTTCTTTATTAAAATTATTTTAAAGTTCTTTTTCATTTTTAAAAAAAACCGGTTATGCAAATCAAAATAGGTTATGCAATTTTTTTTGGCATAACCGATTTTCCGGTTATGCAAATTTTTAATTTGTGCAGGCCTGCTATCCACCAAATTTTCAAATGACCATAATATGTTATACACCAAATAGCTTGAGTTTAAAATGTACTGAGATGTCGTTAAACATATTCCTTTCCTGTGCCCAGACAGACGCTTAAAAAGACAACCTCGCTATTACCCCATAATATAATCCAAAACCGGCAACAGTGGTTTAAGAGCCATTGTTCTCAAGACAGGCAGGTGCTTGGTTCGCTTCGCGGTATTGGCTTCCACCCAGAACGCGTTCTAACTGCTCAATGTGTATTAGAAGCACCAGGATAACTAGAAACACTTCGGATGAACAAAGATGAATAATCTAAATAAAATCTAAGTAATATCAGATTTCAGCAGAGCTTCTATAATTTTATAAAAATCCACTAGCCATGGGATCAGTGATTTTAAAAATGTACTAGCCATGATTAAAAATGCACTAGCCCTACTTTAAATAAATACAATTTTACTAATAGTAATAATCAGATATATCACCTCAAGAGAAACACTGAGCTTAAAAATCTTTAGATTGGGATGGAAAGAGGGGGCAGTATATTAATTTTTACAAAATATGTAAATGCGGCATTCGACGTGGGTTTTTTCCCTCATGCCGTTGGGCTAGTTCTAGTAATTATTTACTAGCCCAACACTGAATCACACTAACCATGGGAGTGGGGCTACTATAATCTAGAAGCCCTGGATTTCATTTATCAAAAATGGCTACTATTATGTTAAAAAGGCCATGTATCTCACAATGGGTTTGCCACTGAAATCACCCGAATATTCCATATAAATCCTGAGATATTAATTTTTAACGTTTTGTCACCATAAAACTTTTTTTTTTTGGCAACAAAATAGCCGTTGCGAGAAATATTTTAATAAATGGTATTTAAAAAATCAACATTTGCACTCATCATAATTTCCATTTTCTTTTCTTTTTTATCTGTAGGCCTACTTAACTTTTTTTTATAAGAAAACCTTTAACAAATGAAAACCACGTAATTTTACCCCCAAAACATATTTTCCCCCACAAAAGATAAAAATACCACTTGGGATTGATCTATATGTTTATTTATTTATTACACAGGTGGAAAGAGTACACACATAACATTTTATCTTGGGTGAATGTAATTAAAATAAGTATATATATTAACCGGTACATTCCCTGAAAC